>NW_018480051.1:205324-383056 GCF_002113885.1 Mizuhopecten yessoensis | reverse complement strand
CATAATGTCATAGCGAAATGTTCACCAGTGAAAAGCTACAAAATTTGACCTTGACCCCTGACCCGATGACCTTGACCTTTGGTCAGTTGACTCCTTGTTTAATTCTGATCAACTTTGCTTCATAATGTCATAACAAAATGTTCATCAGTGAAAAGATGTAAAATTTGACCTTGACCTTTGAACCTAATGACCTTGACCTTTGACCTCGACTTTTTACCTCAATGTGTATTTTTGTGAACTGAACATCTTGACCAAGTTTCATGTACATTAGTCAATAAATACTAAAGTTATCAGCCAGAAACAAAATTTGTGGACGGACAGACAGACAGACAGAGTGATTACTATAGGGCACCCGTATCTCCAATACGGGGCCCTAATAAAATAACATACTTGTACCATCAAATTGGCAGTATTTATAACTTGTTCATCAGAATGCAATGTTTCTTAAAAATAAAGCCGATTCAACGAGAAATGAAATAAAACAATAATCACAATGCCCTCCTTCATGTGCCGTTGGAGTCCTATCAGATTCCTTTGTATCGCCTAGACGACACGCCATGCCATCACTGTTCATTGTTCATTTCCTGGTAGGTAAGTGTAAGAGCAGAAACATGTCTACTTTTATTTAAATGTTGAATTAATTCGTACCTTCGCTGTTAATAGGACGTTAAACAAAATAAAACCAAACCACCGAATCGGTCATTGTGTGTGAGTTATGTATTTGTACGTCTTAGTTAATAATTAAACCGCTATAGAAGAATTCAAAACTCATGGTAATTTGATTCCATCGAAACATCACATGACGCGGCCTATGGGCGGCCTTTTAAGGATAAAATACATAAACGACTGAGCAGCAGCAGTACTCCAGGCGTGCGGCCCTCAAATTCCATAATGTCCCTATTGACTGTGCGGTTAGAGATTTTGATACCTACCAAGCCGTAATTAATATTTGTGAGGAAATTGGGGTCCATATTACATTCAACGATCTCTCGCGCACCCACTCTCGGTAAAGTCCGTAACAAGAAGGTTACCATTATAGCACGTTTTATCAAATATATAGACCGCCAACGTATCTTCAATGCGAAATCTAGTCTTAAACACAAACAAGAACAAAATGTTTATATCCGAGTGTTTAACCAGATACCGCCAGAGTATTGTAAACCATCTTTGTGAGATGTTAAAGGATAATAGCATTGCCTCACACTGGACTATGGATGGTCAGATATTTATTAAAAAGTCATCTGATCATGTCGCCATTCCCCTAAATGCTGAATGTTGAGCAGGGAATAACAACTACAATGTTTAAGGACTTTGGTATGTCCTGACCTTGGGACATAACCCATTGCCTTCCTCATCTGGGCGAGCACTCAACATTAAGGCCAAAATTAAGGTGTCGCCAAGCAAGGTGCTAGGAAATAAAGGATAGTAGTAGAAAGAAAGATGAAGATTGCAAATATTCCAATGTGTGCAGCAGATGTGTTTTGGTCGCTTTGGGGTCCCCAAGTAAAAGACCCCTATTTCGCAGGGGTTCCCTCATTAGTCGCCTCCTACGATATTTCTTTTACCTGCAGGGGTAAAAGTGCATCGTAGGCCTTTATATGTAGGACATTGCATGGTTGTATGTTATGTACATGCATATGTGTGTGTTTGTCAAGGTTTAGGAATTTTTCGGTTCGGTTCAGGCAACTTTGTAATCTATGTATTTTATATACACAACCACAAGTAGAATACGTAAATAAACTTCATTATGTACACACTTAAAAACAGTACTAAACAATTGTCTTCTAATCCTCTTCTGAGGGTATTGAGTATAAAGATACTAACACGAAGATTCTGTCACTTGTATAAGGTATTTCGATGTCCACAACGGTCCCATCTTGCACACGTTGACTTGTTGAAACATCTATGTAATATATATTTCCTTCATTATATGATGCAAATAATTTACAATCATATACTTACTGGACAATCATTTTCTTTCCTTTATTTTATCATGGCCTGCAAACATTTCAGTCTCCGTTTTACCTCAGTTGCTAGTGCTTACCTACCTCTTGTTTATTATGCATGTAATCATGTTGCTCACGCACCTTACGTTTAATTTGACTATCTGACTAGAATCATATTTTTTTTTTATTTTCTTTATTAAATTTGTGTACTTTACGGGATATAACTCATCAATGTCCACCCATATCGTACATAATATACATATATATACCGCTACGAAATCGGGTTAAAGTCGTGTGTAAAACTTTTTCAATGCAAAGGCCTCGTGTTGTCATGTTTTCTGCACTGGGCCCATATGTTGAATCAAGTTTCGGTCGTAGCTGCTGATTTCAAGTTATATTAGATATATAGGCCGACATTGATTGAAGAGGTAAAACCCGAGAAGTGTTTAATTTGTGTTTGTACAACAACAATTTGATAATTTTGGGGTATCACCACTCAAGGTCGATGGCATAACATACTCCGACCCAAAATCCCAAGCAGAAACACCAACCGTGTCCCACTCAAACTATCTCATCTCTGTGAACTTAACCTCTATTCCTCAAAAAAGTCTGCAAACTACATGTCAGACATCAATATCACAATTCCTGGTGTTTCTAAACCTCTTAAAAACATGGACCCCAAGAAAGCGACAGGCCCTGATAAAATTTCTCCAAATTTCCTTAAACATGTCTATGTTAAAATAGCTCCAATTATTACAGATCTCATTAACTGTTCCCTCTCAAGTGGTGTAGTTCCTTTAGACTGGAAAACTACCATTGTAGCCCCTGTATTTAAAAAGGGACCAAAAAACAAACCGCAAAATTACCGTCCAATCTCGCTAACCTGCATCCTCAGTAAATTGATGGAACACATCCTTACCAGAAGCATCATGACTCACGACGACAACTATAATCTTTTCAGCCCTCTCCACATGGTTTTCGCTCCAAACGTAGCTGCGAAACACAAATTGTTGCTTTTACCTAAGACATCTATAATAATCTAGCACTAGGTCATCACACAGATGTAGCCGTGTAGTAGTGTCATTATTTGTCATTATTACTTTCAATATATTTGTGGTATTTAGATACACGCGTTCGTATGTAACGGAAATCGGCCTTCCTTGTAATTTTGCACGTAAATCTCGCTAACCTGCATCCTCACGCGCGTGCGGCAAAACCTTTAGCGCGCGTGCGGAAATAGCACGCGTAAATGCGAGTAAGGTACTGAGCGGATGTGATGTAATGTGTTGTAAAGCTGTTTGTCCAGTACGTATTGTCTATGTATATTATTCCTAGTGTTGAATGTAGGGTAATTTACCTGGCGCACTGGTCACTTTGAACAGAGCGAACACATCTTATACTCACACCTATATGTACCAACAGTACTAGCCAGCATAGGAATTGAAAGAAGTAGCAGGCACTAGAGCCAAAAGCAATAAACGGAAGTACCCGCGTATAAAAGTTAGTCTAATTCATTATAGTATCCATTGAATAATATATTTAATTAACGTAATATTTTTGTTTAAAAGTAAAGTTAATATTTTGAAGTCTTTGTAAATTTAGAAATCGGGCGTGGTCAATTTAGTAGACAAGTGATTTCAAAGAAGCAAGTTTTTAATATATATTGTTTCCTTTTTATAGTATATACTGAACGACTGAGGACTCGGCGGACTTTTTCCGAGAAAACCCTCTTCACATTGAAGAGGTGGGTATTTTATATATTTGTAATTATGCTGTATAATTAGATAAAGTGTAAACTGTAATTTCTATATGATATATAGATTGAATGTTGATTTGTAAAATACGTATTCCACTATTGTAACTGGCTACGGCCAGGTAGTTGTTTGACATGTTTTAAGTTTATGTGATTGTACGAATGTTACAATATGTATAGTTATATGATGTATTTCATGTTACAGGTTTTTTTTACAAGTAATAAACTTAACTAAAAGAAAAGAACCCGGAGTTGTCATGTATCGCGGATAAAGACGACTATAACAGCCGTTATGGATTTTTCAAAGGCGTTCGACAAAGTCGACCATGCCAGACACCATATCTTCATCCTGTCCTGTCCTCTCTGGAGTTCCCCAAGGCTCAGTCATGGGGCCCTGCCTTTTTCTAATCTATATATATGATTTACCAGACTCTATCACAAGCCAAGTTAGACTTTTTGCTGACGACACTATTGTCTATGTAACTGTTTCATCCGACTCTGATGCAGAAATACTACAAATGACCTTAATCTTCTGGAAAAGTGGGAACAACATTGGTTAATGTCATCTACACATCTCAAAGAAAAGACTGACACACAAATTTAACTATATTCTCCATGGACAAATTATAAAGCAAGCAGATTCGGCTAAATACCTGGGCTTAACCATCACTTAAAACTTTTCATGGAACACCCACATCAATAACATTACCAACAAGGTAAATTCATCCCTAAGATTCATTCGGAGAAATATTAAAACCACCAATAACCACAAATGTAAAACAAAAGAGTTAGCTTATACAACTTATGTCCGCCAACACATTGAATACTGTAGCCCCATCTGGGATCCATGGCAGGCAAACCTTACCCATAAAGTTGAAATGGTGCAGAAAAGAGCCGCCAGGTACACCATTGGGTGCTATAACTACACCAGTAGTGTTACAGAAATGATCCAAACCCTGAACTGGCAACCTCCAAATTATCCAGCGAACCCGACAACACAAATTTCAGATTCCACACAGCTTAACACATTATCATGCAAATTCATTCTTTCCTAGAACAATTCGTACCTGAAACAGCCTCCCAACCTTCATCGCCGACAGTGCAGACCTCTCAACACTGAAGGCAAATCTCCTCTCTCACAAATTCTAAGCGTTCATGTTGTTTTTTATCATATAGTTCTAAAAAATAAAAATACTTGTTTTTAACCGATCTCTCTGACGCCTCTAAATAATGTTCAGTATATTCAACGTTTTAGAAAATCCTGTTGAAGTTGACATCAATCCAGTGTGCAGTTACCGTCTTGTGCAGAAGACTGCCTGCGACGAGAAAATCCAAGTCGAAGCTGCCATTTCAAACAATCCTAAAGAACACAGTCGTACTTATTTTCGCGGTTGCATGACTATGGAGTCAGGGGCGTGTTTCGATCGAGATATGACACAAAATATACACGCCTTTGTTGCTACCAAACAACTACGACCCACTTATACAGAACCTAGCCGAAATACGGAAATTATGAACCGTGGTCTTTTGAACCACCGTGAACCGTGACATCCCTAGTTCGAAGCTAATTGATGTTGATGTGTATATAATATATATGTATGTGGTTTTGTTTGGTTTTGTTTCGTACTGTTTAATGTCCTATCAACAGCTATGGTCATTTAAGGACGGCCTCCCCTGTGTGCAAGATGCATGTTTGGGAGGTTGCGATATGTTCATGTTTGTCTCCTTGCGATAGCGCGGAACAGATGCCGACTTTATAGTGCTACCTCACTGAAACATACTGCCGAAGACACCCAGCAGGACACCCCACCCGGTCACATTATATTGACAACGGGCGAACCAGTCGTCCCACTCCTAAATTGCTGAGCGTTAAGCAGGAGTAGAAACTACCATTTTTACAGACTCTTGTATGTCTCGGCCAGGGGACAGAGCACAAAGCATTAATCACGGGCGATTGCTCAACTAAAGGCCACAAGTGAAGCATTGTCAATGTTGACATTAGGAAGAAGAAAGTTGTTTAGAAACTTACAAGAGGCAGGTTTGGAATTACAAAAGAGCAGATTCGAAAATCTTAATAATTTGCTTAATGGTGTAACAATTTTACCAGTAGTTTTTAAAAAATAAGTTCGTATATGTATTCCTAATCATGACGTAACTACCCGTCCGTCTGACAAACCCTGGTTTAACTCAGTTTTACGTAAACATTGTCAGATTCGTGATAGACTTAGAAAGAGGGCTCTCAATACTGGTAATCGTACAGATTGGAAAAATTATCAGAAAACCAGAAAAAGTGTAAATTACCAGAAAAAGAAGCTAAAGTACGGTTTTATAGTAATCTTGAGTCACACATTGAAGAATTTGGATAATACTTAAAAGTTTTATTGTCTTCTCCAAAAAATAATAAAATAATATTTTTAATAAATATCAATCTGGATTGCTGCCAGGTCATTCGACAGTTTACCAGCAATATGAGCTTTACCATATTATTGTTTCAGCCATTGACAGATAAAATATTCGTGTGGTGGGTTTTTTGTGATCTCTTGAATGCGTTTGATAAAGTATGGCATAATGGACTTTTATTCAAACTTCGCCAGTATAGCATTTATGGTAACTTACTTTCCTGGTTCTCGAGTTATATAACTAATCGTCAGCAATATGTTACCTATGGAAATAATAATTGTTCTCTTAAAAATGTATCTGCGGGTGTACCGCAGGGATCGGTTCCTGGTCCTCTGTTGTTTTTATTCTACATTAATTATCTTGTTGATCCACCGATGATTCCTCTCTCAAAGATTCTTTTGCAGACCTGAATGTAATAGAACATAATCTAAACCACGATATTCAACGCTTACAGGACTGTTCTGATCAGTGGCTGATGCAGTTCAATCCCGCTGAGACGGAAGTAGTTATTTTCGCATCTAGTCCACTTGATATTAAACCTAACTTTACTTGTTATATCGAACCGCTCCCTTTCAGGAACTCTCAATATCACCTTGGAGTGTTCCTCAGTAATAACTGCAAAAGGCATGACCATGTGCATCAAATTATTAAAACAGCTTCTTATAAAGTCTCTGCATTAAAACAAATGAAATATTAAGTTAGTAAGGATACATTAAATACTATATATACATCTTTCATTTGACCAATTCTCGAATATGCCTCTTGTGTATGGGATGGTTGTTCTGTCGAACTGTCAAATGCCTTGGAGAGGGTGCAGTTATAAGCAGCCAGAGTTGTATCTGGTCAATCATTTGTCGCCTCTTGTGCGGCACTTTACTTTGATACCGGGTGATACCTTTGAAATCTAGGAGAGAAAAAATAAACTTTCTACTTTTTATAAAATGCATAACAGATTAGTACCATATTCGTAATTTTCTTTGTAAACAAAATGACTGGCCGTGTGAAGTAAGCGAAAGAAAAGTGTTGTACTGTGTCAGCTAGGAAGCGAAAAGTTGCCAAATGGTCTAAATATAGCACAAGGAGTACGTTACGGAATCATTATTGCAGGTGGGAAGTATTCAAAGGAGAAAATAACTGCCCTAGCAGTTAGTACGGTGCATGTAATCTTACGGATAGCTGCTGTTTATGTTATGAATACATATCTAAAACTATTAACCTCGCTAGTATCTTAGTCTGAGTTTAAACACAGATGAACTTAGTTTAATATGTTAAGGGACATGTATCAGAGCGAGTTTACTTTGGTTTATGCGAAAGGAAGGGATAAGTGACTGGTTAGTTTGATTTTGCCATGAGGCCCTCCAAGGGATAACTGTTGTGATGGCGCGCGATCGGGGTCAAATGAGATACGTGCGCTATTAGATTTACATAATTTATAATATTACCGAGTTCAGTAGAATGGTTTGATTTAATTATATTGCTGAATTAAACGATTTTTTTTTTTGTTTTTACATGCAAGATTCAAATTAGTACTAATATGAATACCCGGCCTCCGGAAGATATAAAAAAAATCGCTCTTCGTCAGAAAGCTACGTTATCGCAGCTAGATTAAAAACGTCAAAATGACGGACAAGGATGAATAACTGAGGAAGGAGAACCTACTTCTAGTAAATAGGACCGCATAACAGTTTTCAACAGTTCATGTTTTCATATGATGTTGACCTAGAATGTATGATGAATTAATTTTCGACTTCAGATAGAATCGGAATACGTATTGTAAACAGGGGGAAAACATTTGTTTACGTTGTAAAAATGACGCGTGCTGCCGATATCTACGGCTTCTCTTTCGGACAAAAAAGAAATGATTAAAGAAAAGTTGTCTGAACATAAAAAGGGTCCATTTACAAGAATGCTTTAATCTATGTAAAGTATTGAAAAAAATATAATGATCAAATATCTCAACACGTTCCATATCTGACACATATTCTACAGTTTATTGTGTGTGATGGCTAATATGACTTACTAAGTGTTAGCGTATAGAGACAGTGAAAGTTGGAAAGAGAGTATGCATAAATTTATATGCATAGTCTAGAAAAAACAATTGGCCGAACACATCGAGTTGCACAATGTAAAAAAAAAAAATCACAAACGTTTCTCTTTTTTATACGCACGTAGTTTGTCATTGCATATATGCACTTTATGAAAACATTTGAAAAGGGATACTCGCCTCGTAAATATTCCTTTTTACAGAAACGTTTGTCCCATGGTTGAGGGAATGTGTTTAGCCACGTACCGACTGTACCGGTCACATTTCGGTAATAAATTCAATATATATTTATATATATCTACTTTATGTTTATGGCAATTATCATTGTTGACATTTAATTGTAAATGTATGACGGGAGAAGGCTGTGATAAATTGTAAAAACCTTGTGCCCCATCCCTTGTTCAATTTTATTGGCAACAAATATGTTTAAAGCTAAATGAATTTAAATTCTGAATATTGGCAAGTGTGCAATTAACTTCTGATGGTGAATAATTACTGTTCAATAATTTTGAACTCCGACTTGGAAAGCATATAACTTGGTTTCATAGTGCGTTGTTGAAGTTGCAGTTGACTGACGGGCCTCTCTGGGGGCCCCTTTGGAAACCGTTTCATCTCGCTCAGACCACTTGTGTTTACTGCCTAGTCAGGTCATAGGTGGTGGGCACGTCTATCAAAAAAAAAATTAATAGATAAGACTAGAAAGGTGAGGAACTCAGCCCCTACCAGCGGCTGGCAAAATTGAGGTAATTTTGTTTGAAGTGTCACAGAAATTTTATCCGCTAAAATCCTTCCCACAGCGTAGTCTCGATCGAAAGTAGGGACATTAATTTTTAAATAACACCCATTATATATCTTCAAAGCAGTGTAGTTATTTCGTAAGCAGTTTCGAAGCTTGCCAAAATCACCGATTTGTGTTACCTCGGACACGATCCGGAACATTTTTTCGAAACAAATTCTTCATTCGGTACACAGAATAGCAGACGACGTAACATTAATAAACCATGGTATACTCAAAGATAAGGTCAAAACAAACTTGCTTACTTGTTTTACGCACCACTAAATTTCTCCTCTCGTGTCCCTCAAGTATTTTCTCGCAAGATTTCACATTCAGCCCTCCTTCGTCCACCATCTTGGAGAATTTTATAATATGTAACACGCAAGCGGATTGGTCTAACGGCCGGTTAAAAATAGACGAAAATAGCTCGACCAATCAGCTTACATATTATAAAATTCTCCAAGATGGTGATAAAATGCAGAGTAATTAGTTACTTCTCTTTTTTCCCCTTTTCCGAACAAGCTTTGTAGATGGGGGTTGCCTAATCACTGGCTTGCTCAGGCCTCTCGCTCGGACTCTCCTCGAATTAAATTCTCTTACTCTTAACTGTAACACTTTCGTTACTAAATTGATTAACATGATGGGTATTCTCGCACCGAGATTATTTGCACGTGTTGTTTCCTGTCCTGAATTGATTCAGGACGATTGACGTCTCAGTTTGACCACGTACTGTTAAATACGATTACTGTAGAAAATACGGTGCGGAATAAGTTCTCTGACACAAATGTATGAAAGGAATACTAAAAGCTTTCCTTTTTAAGTAAAGAACATAATAATAGCAAGAATAAAAGAAATTGTGCGGTGATAGCTTGCCTGTTTACGTGTTGTGCTTGCAGATAACAGAAGTCCAAATTGTTTACTTTCGTTTTGTAACACCACCAAAGCAGCATGTTCGCCTCAGCAATAAACATTTTACTGATCTTCAATTAGAATATAACGTAAATGTTTTAACTACAACTAGGAGACCCGACTACAGCATTAACAGCCGAATATTATCAGTATACTTTATCATAAATCCCGATCGTGATTGCATGCCGCCATTTCTTTTAAGTTGACGCATTGCGTCATGCTAGACAAGAATGATAACTCCAAGGATAATTTTCAGGAGGCACGACACTAGTCTGCAATATAACATGTACAGCAACAATTAAAACCAAAGAGAATGAATGAAAATAAAATACACCAAATAAAATTTAAAAAAAGACAATTGTTACAGTGCTATCTTTGTGTATAAAAATCCACTAAACACTGTTGGGTTCTTTATGCCGTTTATTCTGTATTTTAAAAAAACATGCAAGAACACATTACACATTCACTCAATTCTCTCACATAGTCTATTTACACCAAGGGATATTACTCGTACATATACTTCAATTATCACAATAATGCATAATAGTACATTTGAATAGATACGTTTTTGATTTGAGCTCCATATAAAGTGTAATATTATTTTTACAATGTACATATCAATAATACTGAATTTACTTTTACATATCAATCTACAATTGATATGAAATTACCTTATACTTTTATACAAAATATCTCTAAATATAAGATAATGCATTTCAAACTTACCCCACAGATCCCGCGGGGGTTAACAAAAATTCCTTTGTCTAACAGGCGACGTATCACCGGCAGTTGTTACCAAGTGTTTAACATGTAATACTGTAAATGAAATAAATAAAAACCTTATAAAACAATACTAATTATTACACTTTATAATTTGGAATACAGAAATTATATACATCTGGAAAAACTGAAAACGTATACTCTTTATTCATTTCTTTACATTTAATCAGAATATTATGATTAAATTCATTTGAAGTGAAATAATAATTTAAACATAACATTATACCAATATTCTGATAATACATTACAGAATATACATATAAATGATAATAATCGAACATATATGGTTAAAAACTCACCCTGTTCTCTACATCTGTAATTCTTCAAATTCTCCCGATATAAAATATAGTTCTAGATCCTTTAACGCCTTGGTGCTGAGTGATGTTAGTCAAGTTAAAAATCATGCAGTTGTTAGCTATGGCCAATAAAAAGGTCCGTTGATGTCATGTGACTAAAAGTACTCACATTCCACAAATTCTTACATACAGGTAACACACAAACATCTCGGGTTCTCGCACCACATTTTTTCATCACACAACTAAACTACCAAACAACCATTTAAGGTTCCTTACACCAAGACCTTTCATAAATCCATTCAAAGTCTTGCACACAATAAATATATATATATCCCTGGTACATACTCCCCTCACAAAAGAAATTGCATCCGTGTCATAAAAGTGAAAAAGTACAATGGACACATATAAATAGTTATAAACAATAAACTAAAAGAAATCTAGTTTCCACCACTAACGATGGATAGCAAAAAGTCCAAAACTCGCTCCGGCATGTTGTGCAATGTTCCTCCCTTAGTTATATCCTGTAAATAGGTAGCTCTTAACATCCACTCAGGTTATGTTATTGGGGCCCACTCCCCTCCATTTTAAACGCTTGCATCAAAGGAGGGTAGTCACATGCAAGCATATTTTAAAGGACCAGCTATTTTTCCAAATTCAGCATGCCTTTTTTTCTAAAAAAAAAAAATCAAGGTCAACATGATTTTTTTTTTCGATTTTTTCTCTCGAGTTCAGCATGCATTTTTTTCGATTTTTTTTTTCGAAGTACAGCAATGCTCATTTTGATTTTTTTTCCCCCAATAAAGTAATTGGCAATTCTTCACGGCAGCTGAGTGCCTGCCAATGAGTTCTGCGCCACATGTGTATCTTGCAGTACAGCAGCTATCTAGATTCAGTGCAGCCAAATTTCGTTTGGCTGTTTTTTGTCATGCATTCCACTCTCACATCTCATGTAGCACACATGGCACCAAGACCGCGACTCAAGTGTGCCAGGGAGGTGACGCTGTGTTAGACGGTCATCCAGCGGTAGTGGAGATGGTCTACCTTTCCTTGCAGTAGAGGTGAAACAATCTACTAGTCCTCTGATGATGCTCTGAGTAAACTGCAGGAAAGACAGGCTTTCCCTGCCCAGGCTGATGATGAGGACTATGTAGAAATAGTTGAAAAGCATTCAGCTTCATGATTTCCAGAAGACGGAAGAACACTTTCACAGTCCATTTCCGTATTTTGTGGTTGAAAGAGTAGTACTGTATATACTGGTCTGCTTTATCAACCCCACCCATGTACGAAGAATAATGACTTAGAAGCTGTAGACAGGATACATTATGTCGAGTAAAGGTACCATCCTCCTCTTTAACAAGGTGTTGCACCTCTACAATATTGTAGACAGGGCTGTGACACATATTTTGTCTTTCCAAACAACTCGGCAAGTGGTCCCTTTTGCCTGAAGGCTATGTCCCCTTTCTGTACTACACCCTCAGGGCGTTTCTGCAGTATGTCCCTTGATAGGATGTACGACAAGATGGATAACTCCAAGGATAATTTTCAGGAGGCACGACACTAGTCTACAATAATACATGTACAGCAACGATAACAACCAAAGAAAATGAATAAAAATAAAATACACCAAAGAAAATAAAAATAAGACAATAGTTTTAAACGCTTGCACCATGGGAGGGTAGTCAAATGTAAGCATATTATAAAAGGACCAGCCTTTTTTTGCAAATTCAGCATGCATTTGTTTGTATATTTTTTTCTAGTTCATCGTGCATTTGGTTTTGTATTTTCTCTCATGCATGCAAATTGTTTTCAAACTTTTTTTTAAAAATTCAGCAATGATCATTTTGATATTTTTCCCCCAATACATTTAGAAGAAATTGACAATTCTTCATGGCAGCTAAGTGTCTGCCAAAGACCCCGCACCTCATGTGTATCTTGCAGTACAGCAGCTATCTAGAAATACTTTGTCTGATAATGATACACAGTGAAACATGTTGGAAGGCACAGATGACTCCGGCATTCAGTGCAGCCCAGTTTCGTTTGGCTGGTTGTTGTCCTGCATTCCACTCGTACATCTCATGTAACACACATGGCACCAAGACCGCGACTCAAGTGTGCCAGGAAGGTAACGCTGTGTTAGACGGTCATCCAGCGGTAGTGGAGATGGTCTACCTTTCCTTGCAGTAGAGGTGAAACAATCTACTAGTCCTCTGATGATGCTCTGAGTAAACTGCAGGAAAGACAGCTGCTGCTTTCCCTGCCCAGGCTGATGATGAGGACGCTGTAGAAATAGTTGAAAAGCATTCAGCTTCATGATTTCCAGAAGACGGAAGAACACTTTCACAGTCCATTTAACATATCGCAGCCTCCCAAAATACACACACATACACTACACGCATGCATCTTGCACACAGGGGAGGCCGTCCTTAAATGACCTTAGCTGTTAATAGGACGTTAAACAAAATCAAACA
Source organism: Mizuhopecten yessoensis (assembly GCF_002113885.1). Taxonomy (NCBI): domain Eukaryota; kingdom Metazoa; phylum Mollusca; class Bivalvia; order Pectinida; family Pectinidae; genus Mizuhopecten; species Mizuhopecten yessoensis. The sequence goes on along the minus strand of NW_018480051.1, from coordinate 369,685 downwards.
AACAAACAAACAAACAAACAGTCCATTTCCATGTTTTGTGGTTGAAAGAGTAGTACTGTATATACCGGTCTGCTTTATCAACATCGCAGCCTCCCAAAATACACACACATACACTACACGCATGCATCTTGCACACAGGGGAGGCCGTCCTTAAATGACCTTAGCTGTTAATAGGACATTAAACAAAATCAAACAAACAAAGCTTTATCAACCCCACCCATGTGCGAAGTGTAATCACTTGAAAGTTGTGGACATGGTACATTCTGTCGGGCAAAAGTACCATCCTCCCCTTCAACAAGGCGTTGCACCTCTACAATACTGTTGTCGTGAATTGTAGACAGGGCTGTGACAGATTTTTTGTCTTTCCAAACAACTGCTGCAAGTGGCCCCTTTTGCCTGAAGCCATGTCAACTCTCTGTACTACACCCTCAGGGCGCTTCTGCATTAGGTCCCTTGGTAGGCCTCTACGGTTGGACCTCACTGTACCACATGAATAAGTTGTATTATTGTATAGACTAGTGAAAAGATCGGGCGAGGTATAATAGTTATCCATATAAACATGGTAACCCTGGCCCTGAACTTCAGTACCCTGCAAGCATCAGTTCCGCGCTATCACAAGTAGACAAACACGAACATATCGCAGCCTCCCAAAATACACACACACACACTACACGCATGCATCTTGCATACAGGGGAGGCCGTCCTTAAATGACCTTAGCTGTTAATGGGACGTTAAACAAAATCAAACAAACAAACAAGCATTGGGATTTGCTAACTACTCTGCTAGCCAGAGCACCTTTAGCATGGCGGTATCTCCCTACAATCAATGTAAGGTAATACTCTTAATTGGATAATGTAAAAATACAAAATATAACTACATTGTAGGCATTTGGCAAGTGTCATTATGTGAAAATGAGGACTGAGTGACGAAGAGTGAACCTTACTAAGGCCACTAGCACCGACATTAAATCACTGACATTACATAACTAGTATATAATGTGACTATCTTAATTGTAATACCAACATGAATTGCTGTGGCTTATTTACATATTTCCTGAAGCAAATTAGATAATAGATTTAGAAGTTTTTTAGTATTAACAGCCAATTTCATTTTATAACAAGATGATAAATACCTAGGTAGATGTCAATGTAGTGAACATAGCTGCACTCAGATTCAGCCAACACCTACACTTCCACACCCAATTTTGGGGGTTTAAGTCTCATATATTGTTTGAAATTCACTTTTCCCGTGAACGGAATCATGTTCTGTCCCCTGGCCGAGACATACCAAAGTCTTTAAAAATGGTAGTTTCTACTCCTGCTTAACGCTCAGCAAATTAGGAGTGGGACGACTGGTTCGCCCGTTGTCAGGATAATGTGACCGGGTGGGGCGTCCTGCTGGGTGTTTTCGGCAGCATGTCTCAGTGAGGTAGCACTATAAAGTCGGCATCAGTTCCGCGCTATCACAAGGAGACAAACACGAACATATCGCAGCCTCCCAAAATACACACATACACTACACGCATGCATCTTGCACACAGGGGAGGCCGTCCTTAAATGACCTTAGCTGTTAATAGGACGTTAAACAAAACCAAACAAACAAACAAACATGTACTCGTCCACTGTTACACGCCTGTGTGGGACATACTCCTGTACTAACAAACTATTCAGATGATTCACCAGCCTCCTAATCTTGTACAAGGGATTATATGTCGGACTGTGTTGTCTAGGTTCTACACTGTTGTCAGCAAAGTGTATGTACCTAAGTATGGTCGTGAAGCGGTCCCTAGTCATTGTCCTTGCATAGAAAGGTGTCTCCGAGTACAAGTCAGTCGACCAATACAATTTCGTGGAAGGTTTTCTTGTGATTCCCATGACCATACACAGTCCAAGAAATGCCTTTATAATTCTTCCATGGTCAAATCCTTCCGTGGCAGTCTGTTCTGTTTTGGATGCCGTCCAGTCTCCTCTATCAACAGATCCAATAGATCACCATCCAAAAACAAGGACATATAAAGTCTAATGGCTCCATATCCGGTGTCATAGTTCTTGTTGGCCCTGTGTTCCCTCTCGAAAGAATTAGGTGCGGTAGGCCTCGCTCAAAATAATCAAACCCAGCGTGCCATCCATTCTGGCCATAATGGTGTTCGTCATCATTGACATCGCTGTCTGCTGCTCCCCAAGGGCCAGGATCTTCGTTGTCACTTTCAACTTCACTTAAACCACTAACCAAATCAACCCCGATACCTTGATGTCGAAGTAAAGCTGCAAAGTTGTGTTCAGCGCCTTTGGCTTCTTTGGGATCAAATCCCTTGAAAGTTTTCCTCGTCCGAACTTTCAGTTTCCGACATTTTTTGGTTTTGAAAGAACGCGAACAACTACCATGACAACAACGTAAATAACTACTGTATTGGTCAATAACATCACATGACACAAATGAGAAAGCTATAGGTAATATTAATTGCATGTTTAAAACCCTCAAAATTGCAAAACTCTCATATATATACATATATACTGATCGTCTTTACCTACACACGTCTGTCGCTGCCATCTTGAACGAATGTTGATCATATGATCACTGTTACTATATTTAGATCATTCATCTTTCGATTTACGTTTGAAGTCGATCATCTTTAATCAATTGCTAAAAATAATCAACAAAAAAACACCAGAATATGCATATCAGTTCATATTCATAATCTGAGAACTTAATTTCGATTGATAGAAAAAAATCAGTCATAAATGCTGGCGTGTATAAGGGCACCGTGCGTTCAATGTTATTTCTGCGGTGTCCGTGACATGATGCACCAGTGTTTCACACAATAATTTTATTACATACTGATTTTAAAATAACAATAAAATTCATTAAGTTCGTTTAACTGAACAATGATTTATTTATCATTAGAGAGCTTTGGAACCAGTATTACAAATTGTATCAGTGTGCCAGTCACAATATCGAGACAACGATCGATTGACTTACGTCGTGTGTCAGATGCAGATGCTCTTTTCTGTGCAGGAAACGGAAGTAGTACCCGAATGTGTATCGATACCTCTCGGGAATTCTTAGGAGCAGAACACATCATCACTTGTCGTGAACACGGGTTTGTCAACAGGTGGCAAATGAGCAAAGTTTACATAAAAAACGAACAGCAACAATCGCCGATATTTTAGGTATTGGATGATACAAAATAGTGTCCGCTGAACCCTGGATGTCCGATATTACCCCGATCTCCTCTAATGCAGCATTCGGCCCAGACCCGGTGATGCATTAATGCATCATCAGGGCTTCTACTTTTACTTGGCATTGACAGTAGTAATCTTTTATTTGATTATTATCATTTGGTGTCGTGTTCTGAATCCAAACATTATATTTAGTCTGGTTTTTGTGTCTGGAACAAATCCGACAACGGATGAGGTCTTGAGAGTGGTGTTACATCCATATTTCATAATCTTTACGAATTCTGACTTTGCTCTCTTGGAGAGAGCTAGTTGTTTTCACCCTCTGAGCCAAACATTTTGTTTTTTGTAAGTGGAAACTTCATTTGATGTGCAAGGTATCTGTCTTTTGTGTCAGTTTTCGATGATCTTTGATAAATCGGGACCCGTATCCAGTTGAGACATGCAGTCACAATCTTTAGCACTTTCTTAATTTTATCAATGAAGCAATTTGAAATTAATTAATTTCTAAAATTATCCAATGCTTAAGACGACCATGATACAATCCATCGGGATTTAGTAACTGTTCTGTAAATGCTAGCCTCTGACCAGTGTTACCTCTGACCAGTCTTATGATATGAGGGCGTGTTGGTATTATTACCAGATGCCTCTAACATTGGCAGGACATCTCTAAAAGCACAATCAACGACTACATTGTCGTCTTGCTCCAACCATGTGAGCTTGTCCATGATGTTTTTTGTAATGCTTGTATCACTTAACCTTCCAGAGAATGGTCCTACTGTGTCTTAAATGTAGCCATCGGATAGAGCTTTGCTCATGAATTCTAGATAATTACGCTCCTTCTGGCCACCGTAAGACATTCTCTGAAGCTTATGGTCAGCACTTTTTTAATATAAATATATGTACCATCTATTAAGGCAATCACTTTGTCCCCAAAGAATGTTTCATAGTATAAAGTATTTGTAAAAGTGTATGTCCCCTACTCAAATGGTAAGGACCATGGAACACTGGAACTATATATTTATTTAATGCTTGTACTACAGAATTAAAGGTTTTTGAAATACCAGGCAAAAAGAGCGGAACACGTAAATACAAAGAGATATTAGTTTTCATCATAAACCAAAACAGTAAAAGAGCATTTTGTGTAGTTTAATCTAGACTGAAGATGAAAGAAAAATGACAAAGTATGAATGGATTTTGATGTGGATTTGCTTTTCGTCGAATTAAAATTGTTAAAACAAAGATAACGTTTTGTATGTGAACAGGACCCGTAAAACAGGTCCTTGATCGTTAAGAGAGTGAAACTTGCAGTAGTTTCATCTTCAAAACGTTCTTTTTCAGATTATCTTTTGCGCAGATATCTTATGTAGCACTTCGGACAAACACTATCTCGTTCATTTGAGCAATCTATGCCACTTTTAGTCAGTGCATTTACATTTACGAGATTTTGCGAAGATATGATGGCGACTTTCACAAAAACGAAAGTACGATGATAAAATGTATAAGAACAAATTAAAAAAAAGTGACAAAGAAATATCAGTTGATCTTAAAATTGATTGGTAAAAAAACCTTTATCAATCACGCAAAGTGATGAAGCATATTGGAATTTGGAATTTGTTGTGACCTCACATGCGCTGAAATGTTTAGTGTATGATAATGTGACGTAGATCTACGGGGGGAGGGGGGGTATTGCTAAGGAATTCCGCCATCTTTGATCCAAGATGGCGGCTTAGCAACCCCCTTTACCTACGTCCGTAGATCTACGTCACTTCATCATGTGTTTTTTTGCGTGTGACGTCATCAATTTTTGTGTTACCGACTGAATTATCTCCCCCTGTTTCCAATAGGTGTGTATATTGAGTGTGACGTCATTTTGACGGAATTAACCTCCCTTGTTTCTGACTTTTGACCTTCTGATTTCAGGTATTGCATCCTCAATTTCATTATCATCAATGGAGCTAAATAAGCCGATCCATTTTTCGAGAAGTACACTGTTTTCGTCAATTACAGATCTGATGTGGATGTTGTGATAGTGTAAATGGAAATGTTCATTTGTCAGCTTGATTTAAACATATTTTATTGATATAATAAAATGGATTGGGCACAAGCTATTCATTCCTGTTCCTTCTAGGTAACATATCAAAGTGCCATGCAGCGGAGTTATTCAAATTTGTAAAGAAAAAAAATATATATACAATTTGCTGAACCAGTAACACTATGTATTATTCTATAGACCTACAGAGCAGAATGAGAGGTTTAGGAGAGAAGATATTATGACAGATTAGATACATATACCTTCATACAATGTTTTTGTTTAGAAACGGTCACTTGAATAAATAAAAGTCTGAACAATTTCAAAAATTCGCTCATTGTTAACATTTGATAATTCAACATTTCAACAATAGTAACTCTATGTGCACATGATGATATGGTTTCAACTTATTTAACATGTCATGTCTAATGTTCCTGTTCATTGGACATTCGAAAAAAATAATGGTATGAGTTTTCACAGGGGTGACCACAGGCACAAAAAGGAGATTCTACAAGTTTCACACGAAAGAGATCATAATTCAGTTGGCTACAATTGTGTCTAAGTCTAGTTAATAAGATATTAAGGTATTATGATGTTCCGGAGTTATGGCAGTTTTGAATTTACTAACTGTAGTTTGATTTCTAGTGGTTTCAAGTTATTGCAATTTTTTGTAGTTGCTGGAAAATATGATGATCTAGTATTGGACAGAATATAGTTATGCATGATATAGTTATTGTTATTTCTAAGGGTATATGGAGTTCTATCACATACTAAACCTGGAAGTAATGTATAAAAATATGATGGTGTTAGTTTATTGTGCATTTTGTAAAACAAAGTTAGCTTTCTTCGTTCTCTTCTGGTATTCAAAGTGTTCCATCCCGTTTCAAAATACAAAGATTGAGAACTTGCATATACTGGCAACCCAGTTACTATTTTAGCTGCTTCGAGTTGAAGTTTTTCTAACAAATCAATATGGAATTTAGATAAACCACTCCAGAGTTCACAGGCATATTCCATTATAGGTAGAATGAAACATGTATATACTTTACTAAGAACTTTCCTATTAACCAGAAATTTTAATTGTCTTAAAGCATTTATCCGTTTTGAAGAACTTTTATAAATATTTTCGACATGATCACCCCATTTACCATTTGCACTGAAAGTTACCTCTAAATGCTTTTGGTTTTCAGAAAAATAAAATGGTGTCGCCAAACAATAGCTCCAGATCTTGATTTTTTTTAAATATTTGAGATGAATAGAACATCTGTTTTATTAGAACTTTTATTTAACTAACCATTGCTTAGACCATGCACTTGATTCATTACTCATTTCATTTCGTTGCAGTTGTTAGAACCAAATATTAAAGAAGTATCATCAGCAAAAAGTCTAGATACGCTAATTAAATTTTCGGAAATATCATTGACATAGATTAGAAATAAAATCGGGGCCAAACACCGAGCCTTGAGATACCCCAGCTTTTAATAACTAACTATTCGAAAATGATTCACCAATACAAACTTTTTGTTGTCGGACCTGTAGATAATTAGTTAACCACTTTTAAGCTTTTCAATCAGACCCTTATGCCAAACTCTATCAAAAGCCTTTGATATGTCACAAAAGATAATAGAAGTATGTTTCTTTTCCTCAAAATTTAAACATATATTTTGATAGATTACGATTAGCTGTTGCACAGTGGAATGATTAGACATAATCCCAGATTTTCTTGAACAAAATAGTGAGTTTTCAAAAAGGTAGTTGTGAATATGTTTGACAATTACTGGTTCAAAAACTTTTCCTACAGCTGATAGTAAAGATATAGGTCTGTAATTTGAAGGTAAATGTGTATCATCTTTTTATTACAAGGGCATTATTATAGCTTGCTTCCACAAAGTCTGGTTTATACATTTAGACAATGACATATCAAATAATATTTGAAGAGGTTAACATATAGTTTTTGCAGTGTGTCGTAACATATGGTGACTAATACCATCTGTACCAGGAGCTTTTACCTAATGTTAATACTTCCAAAACGTCTTTTATTTCCGAATGGTTCCATTGTATGGAAGCACAGGAAGAATTAGTTCTAGGATGAAGGGAGCTTTTTCAAAATCATCATATACAATTCTACTATTTTGTGGATCAACTAATGGTGAAGTTTCATTAGATTTACCGCCTGATTTAATTAACCGCCTCAACAGTTTCCAATATGATATAGGATCTGATACTACAATATTAGCATACAATGATTCTTGTGCATGCTTTACATATTATTTACTCGGTTTCTAGCTCTTTTAAAACAAGGTATATCAATATCACGCAAACTTCTTTTACATTTTTTTGTGTAACCTATCTCGTAATCGAATACATTTTCGCAATTCTCAGCATTTTCTTTGGAGACAGTCGCTACTTGATCAGTTAACTGTTGGATCTTGACTGTGAATGGAGCCATGTCTGTACTAATCTGTTGACTAATGGCCGTTGCTAGACTTGGCACAAGACCTGCGATAACACAAGTGCTAGTTATTGTAGCATGAACAAGTTGAGAAAGGTTTATCAACTGGCCCTGGTTAGTAAGCACTCTTGGTTGGATAGGAGTAGACACTTTTGTACTAATGGCGGCCATGTTGATAACCTCAGATCGTATGTCGGGGAGTGAAGATCGTCTGCGTATCGGTACAGGGGATTCAAAATTCAAAGAGTCAGGACTGATAGATTCAGTGAGTTTCCTTTTTAAGTTATTGCTTGGCGTTAATACATTTTCTTCGGCCATAACACATACTAGAACCCATTTGTATCTGAATGTGCGAAACAATGAAAACAGTACTCACTACACTGTACAGTCACTTAACGTTCTCTGTTTGTAAAATACACACAAACGGGGCAACAAATCTTCGTTCTTCTATGACGCTCAGCAAATATACACCTTGATGTGCTTGATTAACAAAAATACACTCTTGAAACTCTACATAATTATTAGAAAAATCAAATTCTTTGTGGAGCTCCGTGCCACCATCGTCGCGATCACGTCACTTATTTCTCATTTGTCAGCTGTGCCTGAAAAAACTCATTTGTTTCATTATCATCTGCTTCTTGTAGTCAAGCTGTCGCATCATTTAGCTCTGTTTGTCTACTCAGGCTTAACTTTCTGGACACTGATTCTTGCAATCGTTTAGCAATTTTGTGGACACGTGCACCTGCTATGTATCTGATTTTGGCCTTGCCAGCAGAACTTACACTTGGAGACTCATCCTGATGGTCAATTTTTTCTTCTTTTTCTTCCAGAACTTTCTGAGATCTGGATTCAATAGTTTTGTCCATTAACCAAAAGGCCAACTTTGTCGAAGAGTTGTTCTGCTGCTTTGACAACGTCTCCACTCTGAAGAGGTTTTTCACTTTAGTGATGTGTATGTCACTGATCAAAAACTTGTTTAGTTTCTCATACGCTATAGTCCAGTTTTATGAAGTCTTCAGTTGACTTTTCGTGATGCTTTCAACAACTGAGTACATAATTGTATGTGTGTCTCCATGTTGTTAGGTTCTAATGACGACAGGAGTGATGTGAAGTTGGAGAAGTCACTCAGAAACTCTTGCGTAGACCATGGAGAATCAACAATTTGAATGTCTGAAAATTCAGCTTCATCTGGTGTCAAAAATGTTGTTGATTCATTGTCTTCATCAGTTGCTCGAGATGAACCTTGCTGAGGTTCCTGGTAGTGTTGTGACACATTTTCAACTGAAGTAGTAAGGTTTGCTTTATAGCAAGACAATTCATCCTTTGGATCTTGAAATGGTGTAGAATAAAAATCATAAACATATTCTGGGTATAGTTCCTTATGCATAATCATGCCTTACTCTCAGCTCTGCCTATGGCCACTCCCATTTGTCCTGGTGCAACTAACGAATAACAATCGACCTCAACATTCCTGATGGTCTGTCCCTGAGCCCTATGCACTGTCAAGGCAAATGCAAGTGTGAGTGGTATCTGTGATCTCGACGCTAATGTTTTTTGTTGCCGAGTATCATATGTTTCAAACTTCACAACTGACAATGTTAAAAGTCTACCACTAAAATTTACTACAGGCAGCTGTCCCTTGGAGAGTTTGTGGACATTTCCTCGCATTCCATTGTACAGTCCATTTACAATGTTTTTTTATGAGGATAAATGGTGCTCCCTGCTTCAAAATCAATGTTTTTGGCACAGTGTTTCCTCGTAACAACTTCAAGGCACCTGCAAGTAAAATGATACTTTTCTTAAACCACAATCAAATACATGGTTAATTGATACAGTCCACTTTGGCCTCTTGTTATATACATTAAATATTATGTTATTGAATATAGTAATGACTTTCTTCTACATTGTTCACCAGAATTGATCATATTGCATACAAAATTAATCTTAAAATCTTTCTCATACAATAATGTATATATACTATTATTTGCATAAAATGTACTGTTCAAGATCATATAAAGAAAACCAGAACTGTAAGCCAATGAATACCCCACTCTACTATTGATGTTAATGTATCAGGCAATCAGTGCCATTCAGTGGCCATAGCCGCCAACTTGAATCCTGACATTTACAAGCGTAAGTCTGTGTTATATAAAATACACATCACCATGTATCACTTCCACAAAATATCAACAAAGTTAGAACTTCGGTTATAACTGTTATTTTCACAGCCAAACAGATGCCATGCATGGTGGCCATCTTGAATTCTAAAGTTACCAGTTGGCCATTTGATGTACCAGTTAAGTGATCAAGTGCGACCTTGACTGATGACCATCTAAAGGTTACAACTTTATGGTGTAATTCAATATACAGCACATAGTCTCACAAAATTTAAATGTACAAACCTTCATCTTGGGCCTTGTACACCTGTGATTCTCCTTCCATCTCATCTAGCATATGTGATTGATAAAGCTAGCATCAAAATTGCTTCCATATAGTCGAATCACTTCGTCACCTTCATTTATGTTTTGTATCGGCCTGTTAAGAGTTTTCATTAACTGTAATGTCTACTGTGAATGAAGGTGCTCAATTACACAGCTCGCTCACTGCTGATATCAAATCATCCTCGTGTTGTCGCATAACCTAAGTAAAAAGGTAAATGTACATTTATTTTCATTTCATACAAGGACATTACTCATTCTCTTAACATATTTGCTCTTTGGAAATTCACTGAAATTATATATATTATAATTTGCATTTCAATATTGACACCAAAATCAGGAATGAATTATCCCTTTCATTTAGGCTACTACTCTGCCACAAATATCCATATACAACATGAATACAACATTTGAAATCTCTGAATCTCCCTTCATGGATGAATGAACAAATTTGCAAATGTAGGAAAGTGAATGGTGGACCAGACAAACATTTATGCCCATGTCTATCAAAGCAAGAGTAGAATTATATATAAAAATATATAAATATAACTTACTTTGATTAAGTTCACATGGTGAGGAAATGTCTTGTCAAATATGTGGCTTTCAAAGCAGTACTTTCCATCATCCTGAAGTCTGTAATTTGGAACTGGTGGCAGCTGCTTAAAGTCTCCAGATGCAATCAACTTTAAAAAAAAGGATAAATATTACATATAAGAATTTAATCAATGTTTGAATTTTTACAATTAATATTATAAGTGTGCATTATATTTCCAATAAAAAGTATATAAGACTTCAGGGCAAGATACAGCAAATTACATAGTTATGTGGCTCCACATTTAAGTGTTATAATGTCTGTCTAGTCTGTCTGTTCTATATACATGTCTGTCCTTCCATCTGTTTACTCTATCAACCTGTTTGCCCTTCTGTCTGTTTACTCTATCAACCTGTCTGTATGTCTGTTCCATATACCTTTCTGTCCTTCAGTCTGTGTGATTAGTCTATATTTTGTACTAATCAAAATAATTACCTGAATACCACCAAAAACACGATTTGTCTGTTTCACCTGTCGACACACAAACTCGACCATCTGGAACACTTTTGCTGACAGCATACTAATATCATCTATGATCAAAACCTCTGGCGAGTATTCTCCCTTTGGCATCAGCATATCTGTCATCATTGTCAAAAAATTCTTGTAACTTTTCATGGCTGTATCTCCCATCTATAATTTCAGACCAGTGATGGAGTGTTGTTGCATTTGAACCTAACTGCAAGCCGGCCATCCAAGTTGTAGCAGTCAGAGCAACCATCTTGTCAAAAAGCTGGTCTTTAATGATTCCCCTGGGGGTAAAAATATATACATGTACAAAAATTATGAATCTTTGTTAAATAGCATGATTGCGTTTGAAAAAAGAATCAATTTGGTCAGAAGCATCCTTCGGGGAAAAGGGAACAAATGTTGTATAAAGGGTGGGTCTGGCCTCTCTTTAGAGGCTGAGGGGCGGGGCCAAATAGGGGGAATATAGCAAATTCTCTAAAATCCTTCTTCTGTAGGAATGAAAGGATTTGTTTCATATGTGGTCTGAGGCATCCTTGGGTGAAGGGGAACCAATTTTGTATTAACCGTGGGGGTGGCCCCCAGGGGCCTGAGAGGCCGGGCCAAATAGGGGAAACATAGCAAATTATTCATCTTGCACACAGGGGAGGCCGTCCTTAAATGACCTTAGCTGTTAATAGGACGTTAAACAAAATCAAACAAACAAACAAACAAATCTTTAAAATCCTTTTTCTGTAGGAATGAAAGGATTTGGTCCATATCTGGTATGAGGCATCCTTGGGTGAAGAGGAACCAATTTTGTATAAACCGTGGGTGTGGCCCCCAGGGGCTTGAGAGGCCGGGCCAAATAGGGGAAACATAGCAAACTATTCTTTAAAATCCATCTTCTTCTGTAGGAATAAAAGGATTTTGTCCATATTTGGTGTGGAGCATCCTTGTGTTAAGGGGAACCAATTTTGTATAAACAGTGGTCCTGGCCCCCACAGGGGCTTGAAAGGCGGGGCCCAATAGGGGGAATATAACAAATTTTTTTTTAAATCCTTCTTCTTCTGTAGGAATGAAAGAATTTGGTCCATATTTGGTCAGAGGCATCCTTGTGGAAGGGGGGAACAAAATTTGTATAAATGGTAAGTCTGGCCCCCCTGGGGGCTGAGGGACGGGGCCCAAAAGGGGAAACATAGCAAATTCGTTAAAATCCTTCTTCTGAAGGAATGAAAGGATTTGGTCCATATTTGGTGTGGAGCATCCTTGTGTAAAAAGAAACCAATTTTGTATAAACGCAATGAAACCAATTTTCATCAAAATCGAACAATATCTAAATTTCGACCAATCGGAAGCCTCAATGTTATTGCTGTGGCAACGAAACTAATGCGGTTGAATTATGATCTAACCGTAACCAAAATAGTTGGCTACCTGTTGTATTACTCCGTCAGGCCGAACTATTGGAGACTTAACGACTTTCTCTGTGATACAAAGTATAGCTCCGCACCTCTCGCCATTTGAAAGGTGGACCCTGATAATGAAATAACCTATCATGTTCTTGAAGATGTTCTTATCAGGAACTGTGAAGAAGTCATCCTTGAGCTGATCATCTATGCCTTTCACGATAGTTGATGTAAATAATGTAGCCACTTCTTCTGTTGATGGCATCCTGTAAATGTCTTCGACAACCAGTTCAGTACTGCGTTGCGAAGCCTTCTTCTTCAGGTTGCGTACACCTCTCTTGGTCCGGGACATTGCTGTGTGAACTTTACTTGCGTTTCCAATGAGGTTCTTGGCAACGATCAATACCATGAACAGAATTATAACACAGACCTGGCGGGAGTGTTGAAATGCGGTTCTTGCAGACTTCAGATGTTCACCTCTTTGCAGATAACCACAAAACGCACGCAGTTCATCGACTCGTATTATCGCTTTCCGTCCGTCGTCCATCGTGCGTAAACTTTTTACATTTTCAACTTCTTCTCAAGAACCAGTGGATGGATTTTTTCAAACTTAGTCAGAATCATCCTTGTTAGATGAGGCTACAAAATTGTTAAATTGCGATTCGTACCCCTGGAGCCAGGGCGGGGCCCTTAAGGGAAAATTAACCAATATTTCAAAACTGGGGGTAAAGTTTACTATAGTTTATATAGGGAAATAACACTTTTGGGTATATTTTGACATCTTTCTGCAGGAAATTATTTTTACTTGGTGAGAATTATCTTTGATGAATGAGGGTATTACATTGTAAAATTAGGATTCCTGCCCGATCTCCAGGGGCTAGGGCGGAGCCCCAAAGGGACATTTACCAATATTTTCGAATTCTTATTCTTTGATGACATGACATTAGTATCGTATTTCACTTAGTTTACATGCTGATTTCCACATCACATCTGAACAATAAAATAAAGCTACCAGTACCTATGATATAACTTAGGTGAACGCTAAGGCCCTTGGGCCTCTTGTTTCTTTTACGTCTTTCACCTCACCGTTTGACTCGTCGTCTGTTTCGTCTGATTCTTCCGACTCTTTGCTCTCTCCTTCTTTCATGGCAGTAGCAGTCGTATTATCCTTTTGAGCAGGTTTTGAAATCGCTGTATTCTGCGTCTCTCTTTCTTTCATGGCAGCTTCGGTCATATCATCCTTTTGAGCAGGTTTTGACATCACTTTCTCCTGTGTAGGTCTGGATGCAGTAACTTCAACAGATGAATCCACTAAAATCTCCATACACGATGGCTGGTTTGTCGGTGGCCATATATCTCTCTTCTTCCTGCTTCTCTGTCTTTCAGTCGGTTTATCGTCTCCACAGTAGTCATCCGGCAAAGTAGATGCAAAGGTCTTCAGGCTCCTTCTTCCTTCTTTCTGAATGCCGTGCTCGTTTATGAAGTGGTCTCTAAGTCTTGCTGTTGGTTTGTCGCACCCCTTGATTGAACACACATAGACGATATATCCACTCTTTGTCTTCAAAACCTTTGCTTTTCCCACTTTTAAATGGTGAACTCCGCGCATGTGTCGCCAAATGTTACTCTGAGCTTTTCTGCATATGTCGCAATCTATCTATTCCGTTGTCCTGTTTGCAATTGATTTCTTGTTTGCTTTTGGCTAACGCTAACCCTTGCTTTCGGCGGTGTAGGTGGGATGATATCAGAGTCCCAACTGTCATAAAATAGGGGTTGGTCACCAACATATTTCGCCTCCTGGTTTTTGCACTCCTTGTTATCCTGGTCATTGAACAAATCCTCATCCTTTTCATTACATTTCTCATCATCTTGGTCGTTGGACTCCTTATCGTCCTGGTCATAACACTCTTGCTAATCCTGGTCTTTGCACTCCTCATCATATTGGTTATTACACTCCTCGTCATCCTGGTAATTACACACCTCATCCACCTGGTCATTGCACACCTGCTCATGCTGGTCATTGCGCTCCTCCTTATCCTCATCTTTCATCGACCCTGTTTGATTATAAGAACGAACAAATATAGTCGAGTTCTAATCCTAAATACGATATGCTAAATGTGTAACAAACTATGCTAACAATGTACCATCTATGCTAATTTGGATCTAACCCTAACCCGCTACCCTGAGTAACAAAATAGCTTAATGTTACTAATACAGCATAATGAAGTAATCTTATGCTGGTTTGGATCTAACCCTAACCTCATGTAACAAAAATAGCTTTATGTTACCAATACAGCATAGGAAAGTTACCAGATAGCACAATTCTAACCTTAATCCTAACCCTTACCCTGCTTATGCTGCAAAAGTACCACCCTGCTTCTGCTGCAAAAGTACCATCTATGCTAAAATCGTTACATCTTACGCAAACTTGAATCTTACCCTCACCTTCCAATTCTAACCCTGGATATGCTAAATTAGTGCTAACTTATACTAAACTAATAACCCGAAGACATTATTCTAGTGGACACAATGTCCATTATGTATAACTACCATCATCTTCATCATCGTTGTCCTTTACGGTATTTTTCTCTATTGGCGTATTTTCCAGACTTGGCTGCAGTCAGTTCTGGAGTTGTGTTTCTGCTATTGGAACTTGAGATGTTATGAAGTCATCGTCAACATCTGTTTATACGGTAATGAACTGCAAGGAAAGAAAAAATATTTTTACCCTCATGAATTCTCATTTAATAATATGCATTTAATTATATCATTTCATCTGTTTATGAGATTGATTTATTTGTAGATATATATGGATGAATTTTCATTGGTTAAAATTAAAATTTACCTCATCTTCATTTCCATCACCGTCTCTTGTGTCATCATCGTTGTCTTTTACGGTATTTTTCTCTATTGGCGTATTTTCCAGACTTGGCTGCAGTCAGTTCTGGAGTTGTGTTTCTGCTATTGGAACTTGAGATGATATGAAGTCATCGTCAACATCTGTATATACGGTAATGAACTGCAAGCAAAGAAAATTTATTTTACTCTCATGAATTCTCATTTAAAAATATGCATTTAATTATATCATTTCATCTGTTTATGAGATTGATTTATTTGTAGATATATATGGATGAATTTTCATTGGTTAAAATTAAAATTTACCTCATCTTCATTTCCATCACCGTCTTTTGTGTCATCATCGTTGTCTTTTACGGTATTTTTCTCTATTGGCGTATTTTCCAGACTTGGCTGCAGTCCGTTCTGGATTTGTGTTTCTGCTATTGGAACTTGAGATGATATGAAGTCATCGTCAACATCTGTACATATGGTAATGAACTGCAAGGAAAGAAAATTTATTTTTACTCTCATGAATTCTCATTTAATAATATGCATTTAATTATATCATTTCATCAGTAATTGGTTTGGACATTTTAGAGCTGTTGTACCAGTTGATATTATCTTGAATATTCGGTTGGTCGAAATATATTTTAACGTTTTAATGTGTATTATTGAAAAAAAAATCTGTGTAATAATACACTTTAACAACTGTAAGCGGTCAAATGAGAGGACATAATTTTTAAACTGTTATTGTGGTTTGAATTTAAGTAGTTAAGGAATTTTATATAAGATGCTTGTATATGACATTATAGATTCCGTTGATGTTAAACAATAGGGTTAGGGTTAGGGTTAGTTGTTTTTGCGAAAGTGCGCACTTACAAACTTGTCAATGTCATGAGAAATGTTACGTGACTTAAGGAAGGCGGAGTTATTTTGTAGATAATGCGATGTAAAGGCCGCCATCTTTTCGGGATATGTATTCATGATGGATTGATTTATTGCTCACCATTAGACATTTTGTGAACGAATAAGAGGTACGACAACATGTTGTGTATATATAATATTCATGATGGATAGATGGATTGCTCGCCCTTTCGACGATTTAACCGCTATGTTGATTACTGTTAAATGAGATTTAAATATTGTTTGTACATATTTGAAATATAATTTTAGCAAGCAGTAGTAGAGTTTGTCATGGAAGCTGTGGATGGGATGCTTTGAACTGAAAAGTTACGGTGTTATTAATGTGGCATGTTCTAAGATTTTTTTTTTTGATTTTTTTCTTAATTCTTCTTCTAAAAAAAAAATCAAACTTCAGTTGAAGATGAACATAAACATCCGTTTTCATATAAGATAAAAATAAAATAAATATACAACATTTGATATAGCGCCCTATCTAGCTAACATAAGCCACTCTAAAGCGCTTTACAGTACATAGATATACAATTTTATACAGTCAATACAATTAGCATATATATGAATCAATACAATATTGAGGAATTCGCAGGAGCTGCCTTATCAGGCGCTAACTACTATTCCTATGCCACCTGGCTAATATCTCCCTATGTGTGTATGCCTGTGTGTGTGCTTGAGATGTACATATATTGTGTTCTGTTTGTAGTGGGACCATGCTTCCAACGGTATCATTTATAGTGCCACCTCACTTGAATGCTACAGCACAGATACCGCAACACCCACCCCAGACCATTTTATACTCCACCTGGGTTGTTGGAGTTGTGTGGGCAGGAGAAAAATACTTTCTCTGAATATTCCATGCGTACGGCGACTTTGGCATATATGTATCAACTAAGGTAGCAGTGTTCAGTAAAAATGGCACGACTCTGAAAAACAAGGCACATGTCTAAGAAATGTAAACACAGCGGATTTACCCAACACAACACATATATATTTGTAAACTGCATTATATTTGCAATACATACAAAGCACTGAGAAGTGTATAAACCTCTTTTTTCTATGTATGTCACTTGTGTGAAAACCATGGTTACCACATCAAAAATTACTAAAAATGCCAAAAACACCATATTTGACCCAAAAATTGACCCCCGCAAATAGTATTTTTTTCCTAAGTTCTGTCTTAAATTTAAGATTACGTTCTTGTTGCAGAATTATCCGTGTCCCAGTATAGGTCGTTCAACTGGATTTTTTGCAATTTTGCATCGTGTGCTGTTGTCAAAAATGTTCAGGTGTAGACACCCTTTCGGATAATGGCCAAAATTATATTCTCTAACCAAAAACATTATTTATTTCAAATGTTAAGCACACACACACACACACACACACACACAGAATAGATCATACTAAATAGCGATGTCGTAGTTCAAAACAAGGGACGGATACTTTATTATGGATTGTCCTTGCCGGTTGGGGTATGCAGTGAGGCAGGGTATTCGTTCTAGTCAGATCAGTGTTCCCAAAAATGAGGGCTAGTATCGCCAGATTGGAAATTGTACCCCCAGTTTTTAAAGACAGTCTATTGTTATTTATTACAACAGAATATTTAAAATATGCAAAATGGACACTGGTCTCAGATTTGAAAGTCAGAGGGAACAGTTACACTGTGATAATCATATTTTTATTCCTTATACATATATATTTACCTCAACTCCCCTTCCCCTCCCCCAACACACACACCGTTAGGCGTTTGTCGCGTTACCTTTACTTACCTACCCGAGTGAACCACTAAACCCCCAATCCATACAACCCTGCCCCTCCCCACCATCACCCCCACTGCTCATCCTACATCTATGCGGTATTTATATTTTGTACAAAATTACTACAAATATATACAAATCTGTAATTAATTCATATGCGTTAATGTATTACAGGCTTGTGAAAGAAAAAAGCTAATCCGCTTTTCCGAAAAGGACGACCTGTTTCTGATGCGAGAGGTTTTGGGGAAGAATCCATACAAAAACCGTGGACTATGGCAGGATATTGGCGCTGCAATGCCAAGTGGATGTGATGTCCGTCGAGTCAGAGAGAGAGCAAAAAAGAGAAGAAAAAAACCCGCCTCATCACAAAAAAAGTAAGTTGACCATGCAGGCAACATTATAAAAGTTCATAATTTCTAGGTTGTAGCATTTATTCGAGAAATGTTTAAATATCACCCGCCTAATTAGTTTTGACTTTACTAAAAAAAAAGTAGGTCCCTGTAAACTTGTAAAGCGTAAAATGAATGACAAAACGAAACAAAACGAAATGAAATATCTTCAACGAAAGGAAAGGAAACATTAAATTCCAAATTCCAAATATTTCATCTTGTATGTATGTGTAACTGTAACTTTACTTACATGTTGTCTCCCTTTTCCCCCACATATGTCTGAAATTGAGAATAAGCTTTGCTTTTTTTTTTTTGGTTAAATCATTTTAATCCATTTTAAGACATTGAACTCATGAGTATTAATGTTGGCAATGCTAATTGTTTCAAGATTGGCCTTTTATATGTGACAGTGTACGGAATACCGGTATGTGAAAACAATAAAAATGGCCATAATTTTAATTAACTGACTAACAAACACACACATGTATAACATGCATTTTTCTCTAATAACCACTCTTTTTATAATATATTTTTTTTATATAAAGAGTATTTTACTTATTTTATATAATTACAGAACTGGTGTCGATGAAGCCTATACCGAGAGGGAAGAACTCCTGGACGATATGTTGGAGCTGTCTGAGGAGGAGGAAAGGACGAGACAAAAGGAGAATGACAGGGTGGAACGTGAGGAGCAGAGTGGCCAACAAATTAGAAAAAGGGCCATGATAACTCTAAGCAAAAGTAAGCCTATATTTGGTCCATTAAATAATTAGGGTGTATGGGTAATGTGAAGACTAAAACACAACCAATTTAACTTATTTATACTGTGAGAGTGGGCTTTATTTACTTTATTTTATTTACATGCATTATTAGCAAGCCTGCAAACTCTCCCCCAGCGTTGGGAGACTCCCCCAATCATGCCCTTTTGGGGGAAGGGGGGGGGGGGGGAACTCCCCCTCAAGGCATTAATCCTTTTAATAAAAGCCAAAATTCCCCCATCCCCTCTCCCAAGACACACCCACCCCCTCACAGGAGAACAGAACTCCCCACAATGCTCTCTCATCTCCAGTCATGACCAGCAACTGAGACTATATATTGATAAACTTTGTCCTCTGACGGAAATAAATATGTTAAAATAACCATGTCTTGTCATCCCTCTAGCGACTAACTTAATTTTTAAACAGATTTTAATTTGACAACCTTTATAGGGAAGTATGGGAATACCTCAGATGAGTTCGAATTTGAGGGTTCTAAGGTCTAGGTCAAGGTCTATGGTCACTGTTGACATTGATAAGAGTTTTTCGCCGTGGATGGTATTAAAGGAAAGGCCAGAACATTTCCTATTCAGGAAAAATAACCAAAACAGTCTAAATTCCGTATTTTACAAGTTTTCTGCGCAAAACTCTGGGAATGCATCTTTAATATGCTATGCTTATACTGTTTTGCCTTAATGAAATGTAAAAACCTGCTTAATATCATCAATGTAATCAGCACAATGTTATTCGGAAATTCTACTTATTTCTATTTCCAGGTGGTTAGGAGGACACGCCAAGCGAAAGACCCCGGAATCAGAATAGCACTAGTGTCATCACTAATTACCTAAAGGAGAAAAATGACACAGAAACCAACATACGGCAACAGGAACTCCAGCTAAGGAAGGCAGAACTGGCATTACAGAAAGAGCGGTTTAACCTAGAAAAGGAAGAAAGGCAGCAGCAGGCCAAGATGATGGCAGATCTGCTTAGGGCATTGATTAATAAATAAAAGTAGCTGATATGTATTTATTTGGTTATTGCTATCAGTTTGTTAATAAGACACTGTTACTAAGTCTGTTAGCCTACTAAAGTTGTTTACAGTGATATTGGATTGCGTCCACGAAAATGTCTAACTGTCAATAGTTCTGCATAATACCTCAAACATTTGTAATGGAAAATGGAATGATGTATTTGATAGCACTTTGAACGAGCTTGATTGCACTTATTCGGCCGGGCAACTTACACTGAAAAAAATGTAATTTATTTGGATCAAATCTAATAAATGTAGAAAAATTAACCGTTAAGTGTTTTTTGGAACTCAATCCAGTATGACTGTAAAAGCTATATAATTTCCAATGTTTAAAATGATGAAAGTTCTTATTTTGCACTTTAATGTTTTAAACGTTAAACAATGACGTGTGACATGCGGATCTCTGGCGTGCCTGTCTCATGCAGTGACCTGGACTCCCCCCCCCCTTTCCTGGATCGAACGACATCCGAGTTGATGGGGATTAAAAACTAGGCATCAGCAACTTCAAGTCCACCTTTCATTTGTGAAGCTAACTGCCTACCTGGTGTCATACAATTATACGAAATGTTGTTTGCAAGCTAAATTTTTAAGACATTGTATAGTCCATAAGCTAAAATACATTCATAAATTTTACTTTTGTTGTACATATACGTATTAGTAGAGTTCCCTCAATGGGGTTCCGTGACCACTTTTCCGGGACCATGGTCTGAAAGTTGATTTTGGTCAATTTGAGGGTGCTGATCAAAATGAGATGGGGTCAACCTCGTGAAAATGTGGGCTAACTCGATCAGACGCGAAAATTCAAAACGGCCGCCACCCGGCGTCTAGTATATCATAAAAATACATATCTTTGCTTCTAGATGTCCGTTTCAAAAGATTTTTGGGTCTAAATACATGTTTTGAGGGTCAGGGATTTCATTTATTAGCACAATAACTCGATAAAAGTAAGGTTTTTTTTTATTTTGTTGCCAAAAACCAGGTTAACCGCCAGCTGACTGCAAAGGAAAATACCAGGAAGCCTCCCTTAATGGTTTGGATGCAAAGATTTCATCTTTAACCATTGTAAACTAGATAAATTCTTGGGGCAACCTTGTATGTTTCTCGGAACAAGGTCACACGCCTAGCTGGATTTTTCAGTGCAAAGCTTCGCAATCGCCAAGTCATTTGGCTACCCTGTAAAATTGAAGCCTTATCCATTGCCACGGCCATAAAGCACTTCAGTCCCTACATTATTCAGATTGATCATCGTGCTTGTGTTCTAACTGACAGTAAACCCTCGTGTATCAACATTTTTATCCATGGCCAGCAGGTATCAGGTATCTATCAGGCATGTTGCAGGTGTGGTCATTTTGCCTTCCGACTTTGCAAGTCGTAATGCCCCTGCCTGTGACGATCCTTCCTGCCAGACTGTTCATTTGTACGCTTTGCTGAGGATTCTACTGTTAGGAATGTCAACATCAAGAATGTTCAAGATGGCATCTTTAAACTACCGTTTGCCGGGAGAAGTACATGGAATTCAATACAATCAGAATGTTCTGATTTGCTTCGTGCCAAAGCTCATCTTCGTCAGGGCACCCGTCCACCAAAGACACTTACAGGCATTCGCGATGTCAAACGTTATATCCAGGTCGCGTCAACTGCCAAAGACGGTTTGATGGTAGTAAACGTTCCATTACTCCCATCCCGCGAGTGTATCATTGTTCCGCGGAGTGTCATTGATGGCCTGTTGACATCATTGCACATCAAGCTTGACCACCCTTCCGCCCACCAACTGAAGAGTGTTGTTCATCGATATTTCTTTGCTTTGGACATGGACAAGTTAATTGACCAGGTCACTCGAATATGTCATCAGTGTTCTGCCCTGAAAATGTGCCGCATACTGTAATACCACAAGAAAGCTCATCCCCTCCAGAAACAGTTGGTAGCACGTTTGGTGCTCCGCGAATGTGTCATGCATCTTGCACACAGGGGAGGCCGTCCTTAAATGACCTTAGCTGTTAATAGGACGTTAAACAAAATCAAACAAACAAACAAACAAACAAATCTTACACTGTCACTTCTCTGATAGAAAACGAGCAACGCGACACTCTCAGAGATGCCCTTCTCCAACTATGCGCAGAGTTACATCCCCTAGACCGCCCGTTTGCAGTCATTCGAACAGACCCTGCTCCTGGGTTCGTGTCCTTGTGCAAAGACAAGCTTCTGCAACATCACAGAATAGCCATAGAGGTTGACAGGGTTAAAAATAAAAACAAGAATCCAGTTGCAGAAAAATGTATCCTCGAGCTAGAAAATGAGATCCTACGTCAAGACCCTGGTTGCCGTTCTATAATACCTCTTGCATTGTCATTGGCTACAGCTCGAATGAACTCATTCGCAACAGGAGCCTTTCCTCTAGAGAAATGTGGACTCAAAAGGTTCAGTTTTTCAATGTTCAAATACCAGGACACAGACCGTATCCAACGGCAACACCACTCTTTGCGAGCCAGTAACCACCAGTCGCGTGAGCTGTCAAAGTGCCCTAGTGGTTTATACCCTTCGTCCCATCACCTCAGCATTGGAGACCTGGCGTACTTATATGTTGACAGAAACAAGACTAAAGCTCGTGACAGATACCTGGTCACCTCTACAGATGGGGAATGGTGTAACTTCTGTAAATTTGTTGGGTCACAACTGCGCAACTCATCTTATCGTGTAAAACAATCTGAATGCTATAAAGTACCCTCATTTGTTCCAAAGAATAGACGTATTTTACAGGTAACAAAAGGTCCCTCTAGGTCCCTAAAAAGTCCTTCTATGTCCCTCTAGATACCTAAAAAGTCCCTCTTGGTCCCTTAAAGTTCCTAAAAGGTCCATATGTCAGTCCCTAACAGTCCCCATCGGTTAGGAGTATATATATAGTGAGTGAGAAGAATTTTCGACGCTTTCAAAGGCACACGCTCAGATAGATCAGTTCAAGAAAGTAGCTCTAGGGAGTAGGAATACTTTATGAAAGTATTTGGATGAAAAGTACCTGAATCAGATAGCTTGGAGATGTAGGAATAATTTTGCCATTAAGATGAAAGTATTTATTTGGATGAAAAGCACTCGAAACAATGATAGCTCAGAGATGTAGGAATAATTTTGCCTTTTAGCTGAAAGTACTTGATAATATGTAAATCAATAGGAATACTTCATGAAAGTATTTGGATGAAAAGTACTTGAAACAATGATAGCTCGGAGATGTAGGTATATGTGTACCATGAAGATGAAAGTACTTGATAATATGTAGGTCAAAACTAACGCATCTAACCACACTCGATATTTGTTATTCATGAGATGAAAAAAATAGTAATTGATAAGTGAAACATTCCGTATCTATAATTATATACTGTAGGACAAATAGGTGTAAAGTAACGTACACAACCACTTTCTATTCACTTTTCACTGGACAATTAATGACAGTAGTACTGCTACAATGTGGCGTGAAAAATTTCAGCGATCTCTAATAATCCTCCACAAATTAGGACTACATCGTGATGCAACTCTACATAAGGAGCTTAAACTATGTGTGGCTACACATAGAGAAGATATGGATGCTCCTGTTTATGAAAGGGAGCATCATTTGATAATGAAGATGAGAGAGAAAAGACAAATGCTTTCCGCTACTATGATCTCCGAGACGCGTCGATGGGTAGAACAGGTGTGTCTGGAAGACCATATTTCCTATGAGGAAGCGGTAGAGCTCCTGTTCATACGGCATGGTTAACAAGAGAGACAAATGACTGACGGACGGACGGTTGACTCTAATCCAGCCTGACAATATATGTCAGACAGTCCAAAGCCTGTAAAATCACAACTATCAGTTGTGATAAATGGAGATGGTAGTCAAAAGACATTTTCACACATTTTCTCTTGTTTAGGATATACTCAATCCTCATATTACTTTAAGTTAATTACATTTAACACATAGCAAGTGTATCATTAACGTACTGAACCTTATGACATTGCTATACGAGAGAGCAGTTTTATTATCAATCAGAGAGTGTCAACTTTGCTGCTAATGATAACGACTGTGTTCTTTAGATCAATGAATAAGTAGCATCTATATAGTACAGGATCAAGTTGCTAACTGAATCAAATGCGTACATCATTTTCATACATCTTACCCATGTGTACCAACATATGTATATGGGTTGGGAGTTATACAAGTATACGACACTGCCTAATACTATTAAAGAGAGTGGAATCTTATAAATATATATAACTGAATCGCACAAGTAGATCCTATCCTTAATAGTTGCATTAGAATGATAAAACAAAACAACAGTTTCGAATTCAATCATTTATTTAGTACAGTAAATAAAAAAAGACAAACATTTTCCTGTATATGATGAATATGTATCATATATAAAATACATCTTAAGCATTGGTATAACCCCAATTTTTTTTTTAGATAATTTAAACATTGATACAATTGCACTAAAAAAATGTTTTAAAATTATCACAACATAAAATATATCTTAAGCATTGGTATAATCATATAAAAAAAAGATAATTTAAACATTGATACAATTACATTATCCTGAGTATCTTTTTCAAAATTTTCACAATATAAATATATCTTAAGCATTGGTATAATCATATATAAAAAAAAGATAATTTAAACATTTATAAATTCACCAAAAAATAGCCACATTATCCTGAGTATTTGTTTCAAAATTATCCCAGTAAAGGTACATCACTGAACTAAAAACAAATAGACACATTACCTTAAGTATCTGTATCAAAATTATCACAATATAAAATATATCTTAAGCATTAGTATAATCATATAAAAAAAATGGATATTTTAAACATTGATAAAATCACATTAAAAATTAGTCACATTACTCTAAGTATCTTTATCAAAATTATCACAAGATAAATATATCTTAAGCATAAGTATAATCATATAAAAAAAATAGCTAATGTAAACATTGGTAAAATCACACCAAAAAATAGTCACATTACACTGAGTATCTGTATCAAAAAAGTATTATGTGTTGTTGTAAATATGAAACAATAACTAAAAAATAGACACATAAATGTTTTTTGAAAAACCAAACCGCAGAAAATCTTAAGATACACGATTTCTTAAGTTGTAGGGGCTTCTTCTAGTTGTCCCCTCCATCTCCACTTCCACCTCCACCTCAACTAGAAGTTAAAAATAGAAACAGTTTTAGAAACATTTTTCAATAAAAATGTACTGAACAGAACCATTCATATATTCTTACAAGACAAAATAAGCAGTCTATCTTCAAATCAATTTTGATTGTTAGAGGAGAGGGATGTACAACATGATGTGAAGGTACTCTCCAGTTCCTCTCTAGATTCGAAAATTTTAAAAGAATAATTAGCAATAATGTTTAGTGTAACACAAGGTATTAAAATATGAAATAAAACCTAAGAAATATAAACATTTTCTAAATACCCTCAAATGAATCTTCATCCTTTACATCTGCTTCATCTAAAATGTAAATGTAACTTGAAATAAAACTATATACATGAATAAATATTATTCAAGACGTTGTAAATCACATCATCATCAATGATCATGTATCATTTAAGAACATCTACATAAAAAATCTAACTTACCTGTTGTTGGAGGTATGGTAAGATGAGGCAGGACCTCATCCATTTCGATATCCTCTAGAATTTAAATATATGAAGATTTGAATATGCAGACAAAGAGACAAAACGAAAGTGTCCTTTATAGAGAAGTGTCCTTTATAGAAAGTGTCCTTTATAAAGTGGAATGTATATTCAACAATTTAAACCAAATGTGAATAAAATGTTATTGCAATATGTATAAATCTACTCAGTTATTATATTTAAACACTAACAAATATATTAAAACAAGATTAATTTTCAATATTCATCAGACAAAAAAATGTTTAAAATAAAATGGTATCTTCTATGATAAGTTTGACTGTAAATACTCTTTTTAATAGATATGTGGTTTGAAAATAACAGAAACGAATCATTATCAATTGGAGATATGTGTATAAGAAATTAACATACCTTCATCCTCATCCTCTTTGTTTGTGACTGTGAATAGAAAAAGTAAAGGATTAAATTTTATGAAATCACAATTTATCATTTTACTTAGACTTTCAAGTCATCCCATATTCGATATCTTAAACGTCTGCGCCATCGCAGCATAGCTGCCATAGCTAGAACACCAACCACTACAATTGAATTAGTACAGTTCTATTATTGCGTATATGTCTAAAAAATATTTACTTGATTAAACATAGGTATATTGCTGAATTAAAAATCATGTCAATACAGTAAGTGATTGTAGATATTGATCGCATCACCTAACAATTATTCGTTATAAATGTAGTACAGTTATTAAAAATTTAGTAAAATTATTAATAAGTATGAGATGTTAAAGAAAATTATAAGTACCAGCCACACATAGCACCACCACCATCAATATAGCAAGAATATTACTGGTATGACTCGAGGAGGCAGGAGGAGCTTGGCTCAAAGAGGCAGGAGGAGCTTGGCTCGAGGAGGCAGGAGTAGCTCGACTCTAGGAGGCAGGAGGAGCTCGACTCGAGGAGGCACGAGGTGCTTGGATCGAGGAGGCAGGAGGAGCTCGACTCGAGGAGGCAGTAGGAGCTTGGCTCGAGGAGGCAGGAGGAGCTCGACTCGAGGAGGCAGTAGGAGCTTGGCTCGAAGAGGCAGGAGGAGCTTGGCTCGAGGAGGCAGGAGGAGCTTGGCTCGAGAAGGCAGGAGGAGCTCGACTCGAGGAGGCAGGAGAAGATCGACTCGAGGAGGCAGAAGGAGCTTGGCTCGAGGAGGCAGGAGGAGCCTGGCTCGAAGAGGTAGTAGACTCGTTGAAGGTGTTCTAAACATTAAGATCATCAAATTACAATACAGTTTAAACAAATGTCTCATCTTAAATAGCTTTGATGTATTATATTATATAATAAGTCTTATAAAAGCGTATGTACTGAGGACGTATACATTTGCTACGGAATTTATCTACATTGGAATCCATACCGTTAGTATTACTTTAACGATCATGTATCTATTCTAGTGGTACGCATCCACTACTTATATAGGACCATACCGTCGTTATTACTTGCTAGATCTTATATATATATATATATATATAAAAAACATGATTACAAACAAGCTTTCTTATATAGACATAACTGGGAAAAGATTCATATAAACCAAGCCTACTTCTCATTATACAATACAATATTAGTAAAGTGTGAAATAGATCGGTCAAATAATACAGAAACGGACTCCGAAATCCAGCACCTATAAGCATTGCCATTTTATATACTTACACAGTTCATAACCGATCCCTCCATGAGAGCACACTCCATCGCCTCTTGAGAGTATATGTAAACCTCAGGAGTGTAGCTCCCACACTCCCCCACGAGACGGTCCTGACTTCTCCATCTCTTTATAACAATCATCATCTGATTGGGGTGTGGCGCGCCACAGCACAGGGAGGATGGTGGACCACAGCATAGGGAGATTGTCTTATTCCTTCAAATCAACCAATCGAAATTCATAGTGCATGTAAACTTCTCCGTAGACGGCTGGTCGTCTCTGACACAAGCGGACAAGAATGGCGTGTTAACGCATCCCTGCACCATCAACAGAAACGACAGACTGATCATGGTGTTTGTAATACAACAGATAAAACTATCGTTCTATTTATGTTTAAACGTCGTTTGTGGTACTATTACAACATGAATTTTTAGGAATTTAATATGATTGTGACAGGTCAAGAGCGGTGATAGGTCAAGAGAGATAACTCGGATTTGTTTAATCAAGATACTTTTTTGTTTGTTTGTTTGTTTGATTTTGTTTAACGTCCTATTAACAGCTAAGGTCATTTAAGGACGGCCTCCCCTGGGTGCAAGATGCATGCGTGTAGTGTATGTGTGTGTATATTGGGAGGCTGCGATATGTTCGTGTTTGTCTCCTTGTGATAGCGCGAAACTGATGCCGACTTTATAGTGCTACCTCACTGAAACATTCTGCCGAAGACACCCAGCAGGACGCCCCACCCGGTCACATTATACTGACAACGGGCGAACCAGTCGTCCCACTCCTAATTTGCTGAGCGTTAAGCAGGAGTATAAACTACCATTTTTAAAGACTTTGGTATGTCTCGGCCAGGGGACAGAACCCAAAGCCTTCCTCACAGGGGCGAACGCTCAACAAATGGCCAAAAGTGAGGCATTGTCAAGGGAGACATTAGGAAGAAGAAAGTTATTTAGAAAGGAGAGAAGAGATAAGGTCCCAAATTTAGTCGCCTCTTACGATCATGCAATTGGGGGCAGCAGGTACAATTCTTACGCCCTACCTGCAGGGACTAATCAAGATACTAGCACTAACGAAAAATCAACATTAAAAGTACAAAACCGGCAACACTCTACATTAAAAGTACAATCATAAGGATACTCCTAATTGCGTTTTTAAAATAAAACACATTCAAAATGTAAATTTGCTATCATCACTAATTAAAGAGGAAATGCTAGAAGGCATTATGTTAAAAAAAATGTAAATATTCTCTTATCTGTATCCATTGCCTAACATCTATTCTTTTTAATGAGGGTCAGATGTGTGAGAAAAAATGATTTCATTACGATTGTCTAATGTATTTCACTAAAAACACGCCTTAAAAAAAACACCTTCATGTTCACCATTCCGTAAACGTGTTTTCTTATTGGTCGATTCGGCTTTACCTTAACACACATATAGCCAGCCATATAAAAAGCGCGCCAATACAGTTAACTGTCACTTTCCATAAGTTGGCGCCAAAATTGCTCAGAATTGTCTTTATGGAGTTGTGGATATGCGGGAATTTGAAAAATCAGATGGTGTAAAAGAAAAAAGTTTATATATTAGAGTAAACAGTCAGATAACCGTGTCAGTGAATTATTTCGATGCTAAAGCAGAGTATTTCATGCATATTACGAAAAGGGATAAACAAATACTACCTCCCACTATCGTGGACTGAAATTGACGACTTGAATTTGAAGTCCATAAAGGAACAGTTTCAAAACAAACCGTAATTGTTGGTAAGAGTCGGTTTAGTAACAGCATATATACATTCATAGAATCATATTCATATGATATGACTTGTATATTTTGCGATTCATTGAGTTACTTAGTTTATTAACTTTTTCTTTGATCATCGGAAGCAAAATGTAATGCTTCAATTTTCTCACAAATATAGAAACAAGACAACAAAGCAGAGGATAAACAGAGTGATTTCAGACATGTACGGTGTCAATCACATTTTTTTTCATTGGTATTTGTAAGCTTCAAGTCCAGTAAAAAAAATAAAAAAATAAAAATAACATAACGAATATGCATTTACGAGGTTGATTGAATATAAAAGCACATTAGATAAAATTTACAGTGTATGTCTACAATATATATTTTAGTATAAATGTCCTTGGAGATAAAACTAGTAACATAATTTCAGGTTAAGAAACATAGAATTTATATTACTAGAATTTAAAACCGATAAATCATAGACAATGAGTCTGTCGCGCTAATTGTGTTGTTATTTACATTTTATTCCTTGCTAGGTGCTGATAGATAACAAAAGGATGCATCCGTACCACCGGAACAAAACCCAACCCCAATCATCGGCTACACGCCAAGATGAATTTGATCAATATATAGCAAGTCAACATTTTCAGTGAATGTCTATAGACGCTCTTGTATACACAATCATAGTTCAAGTCAATAATATAGGTCGTTTTTTTTATATAAGCTGTAAGTTTCTAACGTTAGAACATTTTCCAATGATTGATACAGCTTATATACGATACATATTTGTCTGATCTTTCCTTTCCTATAACTATATACAGTTGCGTAGACGAGTTTGATTAATATTTAGCCATTCATATTATTGGATAGAGTTGTCTCTCATTAACTAATATAATTCACATTTATTTTAGTACAAATATGTATTGTAAAGAGCATAGCGTCTCGTTATATCGATGTCTCGTTAGCCTTCTCATTTAAATATGTATCAAAATCGTTTGGTTAAATCTGTCATAAATTCGTACGGTTATGTGGTATTAAGAGATAGCTCGTATTATGCTACTAATCTATGTTTTATCAGTATTTTATTTGGTTGTCACGAGGTCGACATCTGCAGATCCGTCATCTTTCGTAAACTCGTCAGAGCCATAAAGAAACGTTACATTGAATTAAGAAACGAAACTCATTTCTTTATCGATAGTGTAGTGGAAGTAAAATACGGTAGAGTTCGTAATCAGATGAAAAGGTTGACGAGACATCGATACTATTGTAAAGTGGAAGTCATTTTTCAACGTATGATGAGTCGGTGCTGGATTGTATATCTGAATGTAGAGAGAATTGACTAAAAACAAACGATTTTGTTTTCGCCTTTTTTTATTAATAGTCAATAACATTCATATTGAGAAATAGAACTCCTCCAATTACAACATTGTAACGTAAGTGAAATGAATACCCAACAATGGCATATAGCAATGTTATTTAAAAACATGTAATCTAATAGTTTTACCAACTATAGTATATGATACACGTCATCGAAGGCACACAGACCCGACTTGTTGACGGCATACACGTACAGTTGGTGTTTATCGCTTCTAATCGAATTCATTTTACACATTTTAATTTTGTTTTCGAATAAACAGTTCCTATACATTTCATGTCTTAGATCTCGTCTAATAGACCAGTCAGCCTACGACAAAAAAGGGCTCAACCCATACATAATTCCAACAAAGTTTGTTTTGTGTTTTTCTTGCACTTATTTATACAGAAGATAACATATCAAAAGTCTAGAAAAATCTAAATAGGGCAAAGTCTTGAAAATTACGTCTTACTTAACACTATGCCCCACTTTTTGTGCCATTTAATTGTCCATGTTCATAAACATTTTGTATACGACAGAGTTACGTTTAAGACATGATGAGTTGTTATAGTAGTATTTATGGAAAGCTTAGACCTATATTGTTATTTTGAATGTAAGTTTAAGATGTTTTACCAATTATAAATCTTGTTAAAATGACACAAAACACCCATACCCCCTAAAATTTACCCCAAAAAATGAAAAATATTTCGATATTTTCTCAATAATTTCAAATATGTACATTGCACACATGTTTTTTGTTGCAACAACAACGGGTTAATCATATGTACTAATCTAATAAAAGACATGGACAATCGATGTCTTACAAATTAGGTTTGGTTATTTTCAATGCAAATATTTTCAGACAGGGTAAATTTTGAATTTCCATAGAGATCGCCCCGGTTGTCTGATATCTGTTAACATAATGTAGTGTTATATATCATTTTTGGAAAAGCTATCCATCTATCAACGTCTTATATGTGTTTTATGTGTTTTATTATTGCAAGTGTCTTCATGGTATGATCGACTTATAGAAAACCTGACGACCATTTGCCACAACATGTTGCTCATTCCTAAACATATACATCTGCATCGCTTTGACGAGTGGGACAACTAAAACGTTATGTTGTTACGGTATTATTAGAAAACGTCATCCAGCATACATGTATTAGTCTGTTCGTAGTTCACAAAGTTTATGACACGACACATTATCTACTAGCTCAGACGAGTTTGTTATCACGATTCGTCTTTCAAGTCACTTTCCACAATAAGGATTTGGCCGTTCGAACAACTGACACCCTTGCATTCACCACAACATGGGGTACATTCCAATCCATGCTTTCTACAGCTGCATCGCTTTGAGTCGCAGTTTGTTTTACAATTGCACCGGATAACTTTTAAAAGCAGTTCCGGTGCTGGTGGTAGGTGGGTCCTCATAGGAAGCAGTCTATCATTGGCGATATACCATCCCCATTCACACGGTGACAAATGCTCGGCTGGTCGTATCCACTGCTGTACCTGCAGATAGACTCGTTTGCTGTGATTAGCAGCAGCAGCAGTTGTCGGTGGCAATGTATGCACCTGTACACAAGTTGTGCTCAACATGACTTTGTTGGAGAATTTCTTGTACCGAAGTGTGTCCAGTCCGTCGGTGTGCTCGCCGTTGTATAGTGCTACAATTACTTTTTCCCCTGCTGCTACAACGTCCTCGTGCGACGCCTTCCTACAAAACACACCAGCCAGTTCTTGGAAGTAAGAGTCACCTTGCACCTTTTTCAATGGGGCTCCTTTTCCGATGCCAAAGATTCGAGACGTGGTGTCACATCCTGTAATGGCATGTACAAATGGCATGAGGGCACACGTGCTGGGTCCAAGGATTTTCTTCGTTTTGTTGATGTCCCATATCTTCATTTTCTTAGTTCCTGATTGTACAGATTGGAAGAAAATGTCATTGGCGTCTAGATCAGAATGGAACAGCAACAACACAAGAAGATCCGTGTCCTCACCTATCAACACTGTAGCGATGTCACGGGCGCTCTCCACAGCTGTTTGCACGATTAATACATCGGCATCGCCTATCGCGTGAACTGTCCGGCATCCACTAAGTTCTAGTTTTTCGCTCAACATGTTTAGGAAGTTTTGTTTGTTTTCGGCATTGGCAAGGAAGAGTTCTTTCTTTGACCTGAAAGGCATGTTCTCTGTAAAGGCGACCTTTGCACCAATGGCTCCTCCTGTTCGTCGTACGTGGGTTATGTCCTTTGTAGACGGACCAGCCGAGTATCCATCGAACACTACTGTGGGATGATTGTAGTTTCGAATCACGTACTCCACGTACTTCTGACAAATATCGGAGAATATCGACCCTCTTGTCCAAGGAATGCGATGGAGCAGCGACCCGCCGTCAAGTACGAAATGTACTTGTGCACGTGGTGGCGTGGAATGACACTCACTCATCCAATCCCCATATGGCATCAGCGAGTGCTGGTTTCTGTGCAGGTCGTGGAAGTCCAGATGAATCGAACAAAGACGACGGGTAACTGCTCAGTTCATAGCCAAAGATATGGGAGGCGTCCTCATCAAGTCGGTTTGCTGCGGCAATAAGTCTTTGAAAAAGTAGCTGAGGGTCAACGTGGATTGTTTCACCGTCTACTTTAATTGTTGATTTGGTACTAAGGGTAACTGCCTGCTCACTTCTTTTAAAGACATGTTCCGCAACATTCCGACCTTCCATAGATTTCAAGATTTTGTTCCCGACGTCCCGAGCCTTGTCTGCATTTACCTTCAAATGTCAGGATGGGATGAGCACCGTGCCGTCTGGCTTCCTTGCTTACGAATTGTAGAGTCGAGTATATGCATGACATATCGCTGGGGTCCATGTCGATCATTGGCAGAAAGACAACTGACGATTTTCCCGGAAAATCGCCATCCTGTACCGCGTGCATCATCGCCGACCACCCATTATGGGACCGTAGAGTCCATGCGATTTTGGAAAGCAAGTCAAGTTTCCAGGTAGCGTCCTGCCTCGGAACCGCATGAATCTTCTCAAACACCAACGCTTCGAGTGGATTAGTGTGAAGTTTGAAGAAGTCTATGTTAATCTTCGCCAACGCAGTTACTTCATCCATTGTTACGGATATCCTCGGAACAGGTCGTTGGCGTGATACAGCTGGTGTGACACCAGCAATGATCCCCATTCCGTGGAAAGTGTTGTGGCCATCCAATGTCCTCAGGTTATGGTCAACATTGTCCGCAACGTACTGGATGGTGTGCTCCGGTGTGATTCCGTGGATATCAGTTCCCTGTGATGCAGCCGCACTGGTTTCAAACTTTTGTACCTCAGTATAGGATACACAAAAGCCAAGTCGATGCAATGTATCCACTAGGAATTTCGAGGCGAATTGATGATGCATTTGAATGCCAAGACCTAATTGGAGCGGGGCGATAAGGACTCTTGGACGTGTTGCTTGGACTATGGCCTGTCCAATTGATGCGATCTTAACCTGTGCGTCCAGGTCACAGAACAG
Organism: Mizuhopecten yessoensis; assembly: GCF_002113885.1. Classification (NCBI taxonomy): domain Eukaryota; kingdom Metazoa; phylum Mollusca; class Bivalvia; order Pectinida; family Pectinidae; genus Mizuhopecten; species Mizuhopecten yessoensis. Next base: position 335,531 of record NW_018480051.1, on the reverse strand, counting down.
CAACCGCAACAACATCTGTACACTAGCAGGAAGGTATTCAATGTTCTTTTCACCAGACGATATCTCTGACGATGATGGGTACACAACTTTCGAAGTATCCATAGACTTAATATCCCGTTTTATCAACTTCGCTGCTGTTTCGATAATACTTCTTTTTTCAGCCTCTGGGTCTTGATTCTGAGGTCGCTGATAAAAGTCACTAAGTATGTGAGATGCGGTAGCTTTAAACGTTATAATGTTGGGTTTTCCGTTTATTTCCGTGATGATAATGTCAGAGCCGAAATGTTTTACAAGTTTCCTCTTCATATGTGTTGGACTGTATGCCTCTTCTCCGCAACAGCCTTTCATGTGATCAACAAGGACTGCAATGGTGATCTGGTCTTCGGCATGCTCGCTTAGGAACTGTAGTACCCGTTGGAATCCGGACTCGTGAAGGTCGCTTGTTGGTCTTCCAGATGACTTGCGTCGTTTAGGTTTTTCGTTTGTGAAAAGCAACGGGATCTGGTAGTTGGTACGGAAGTTCACATTGCATAGCTGGTGGTAAACCGCATCGGCAGCGGGGAGATCACGAACGAACTCCAAACGTGCCTTTACTTCCTGTGCCCATTGATCATTTTTCCGGTCATCAAAGGCTTGTACCAAAGTCTCCTGGAACCTCATTGTCCGCACGGCATAGACATCGATCCCTCTCTTCTTATCAGAGGTCTTTGCAGGCTTTCCACATAAAATGCATATGTCGCAGAATCGTGTTTGGTGGTCTGTATTGGTGGAGCGTAAAGAGCGATGGCAAGAAGGGTCGTCTGTATCCCTAGCTTCCAATAGCCCAGCATCCCGCTTTATAATGTTCGCATTGCAGTATATACGCCTACACTCTGTGTGCACCACATCGCCAGCAGATGTATTGACGTTGGAATTGTCACGTGCCTTGCTGGCTTTGTTGATACCATTGCTGCCTTTTTCTCGAAGGGTAACTGTAGATTCCCCGTCTCTGACAGGCACTTTGCAAATTGCACAGCGGCTCATATTTCCTGCAATAAAAACATCACCACCATTAGTGTCTGCGTGGTGGTAATGTGGAATGTATATCACATATATAGCAAATGAAACTAATAGAGGTAAAGAGAAAACGGTTACATTGGAAGTAAAATGTAATTATAAGAAACAAAAAGCAAAAAGAAAGGTGTAAAAATAAAATATAAAAATACACACCTACCATACCTTTGTTGGCAACACTGATCATTCTGGAAGTCCGAAGACCATAGACGTCTGGTTTACACGACGGTTACTTGTTTACATTTTCCACAAAATCATATCAAAAAGAACATAATAAAAATTATAATACAAAAGATATAAAAACAAGATAATATAAATAAAATTAAATAAAACAGAAGTTGTATGATTATGAAACAAATAATAAAACACAATATTGATAATATGTTCTATTATACAGATTGCAGGTAAAAGCAGTTTGACAATATCGGATTGGGGATGGGCCATTTGATCGTATGTAGACCCCCAACCCCCCACCCCCCTATCCCCTTATCTATTTTTTTGGAATGATGGTGCTTGCAAACTTAAGTGGACAGGGAGATCTTTAGAGCTGGGTAAGTTCGGTCTATAATGGGTTTTTTAAGTAACGTATTCGCACTATTTTTTGGGAAAATGTCCTGTCTTCCATAAATAGTAAATAGTAAACAAAAACAAAAAACAAACCATTCCGTATCGTATTATATTGCTTTTGACGGTATCTCAAGCGTCTGTCCAATTAAATACCGTCAGGACCCTTATATATATATAATTCGTGGTGTCGAACTTACAGCCCCCCCCCATGCTCCCATAAAAAGACTAAGTCAATAAGCGAATAAGCAATGTCATTTGTATGTGTTTAAATGTCACTTATAATTGCAATGACGTGTATACCTGCACAACAAACTGTTAAGTACATTTAATTACCATCTACATTATGTATGTCGTAGACCGGATCAAACCAGTGTGTACGGCAACTATAGGGTTCCATAGTTTTATTTTTCGTACGGAATATACACTGGTCCAGTCATTCAAAAAATAATTTTAATCAAATAACCGTTTCTACACGGTTAAAATTAAATCGAACTCTGGTATAATAATTGTTTTGAACCCTGACATCACTTAGTTTGGTAAAATTTCAGTGTTTATGAACCTGTTGTACGGCACGGTTTTACGATTCGGGACTCGAGCAGACAACACTTTCCAACCAAGTCAAACACGTACACTCAGCATACACAATAACATTTTTATATCATGTTACATGTATATATACAGTGTAAGTGATCATTATATTTCAATGTCTGTCACCACTCACCATATTTACAACAGCTTTCTGTCAAGTCGTCATAAATAAGTCTGCTCACAGAATATAAACAAACGTGCTTGCTGGTAGGATTTATCTCCCTTTGCACCTACGGCTACACATACGCGCAATATATTATCAACATATTTTTGCACACTTTAATCGGAAAATCCAATATGTTCCCCTATTTAGATTTTTCTAGACTTTTCGTATGTTTTAATTACATATATTCTGAGTGCAATCCAACAAGAATGGTCTTTGTTGGAATTAGGTGCGGGTCAAACCGTAGGCTGACTAGTCTATAATGGTCGTCTTTGCAATGCCTTTAGCTACCTGTTTTTCTTTTATACCGTTTCATAGAACGGTGAGATTTTCTATTTCTAACCTTGATTGTACGGCATAGACGTATGAGTACATTTTAGCGCTGAGTCCTACAAACTCTGCAATGGATTCGCTTCCCGTTTCGTCTTTAAAATACCCAGTTATTTTTTTGTTCTTTGTATCGTGACAACGATAATCGACCAGATAATTGGACAGATCGAACATGTGTCTGTCCCGATACATGTCGTCATAGACGTCTGAGCATTGGACGTGGTACAAAAGACTGTCCGAATCCGTTATGAGTAACTTTATTCAATCTCCATATCTCGGTTTTAGGTACTTGTACTAAAACTCGTACATGATACACTTCAATAGATCTAGAATGATCTCCTGCCATATCTGTAAGGGGTACGTTGTGTTGGTCGTCTGTTATGTTGCCTCCTGCCATTTATGTAAGGGGTACGTTGTGTTGATCGTCAGTTATGTTGCCTCCTGCCATTTCTGTAAGGGATACGTTGTGTTGATGGTCAGTTATGTCGCCTCCTGCCATTTTTGTAAGGGGTACGTTGTGTTGGTCGTCTGTTATGTTGCCTTCTGCCATTTATGTAAGGGGTACGTTGTGTTGATCGTCAGTTATGTCGCCTCCTGCCTTTTCTGTAAGGGGTACGCTGTGTTGATTGTCTGTTATGTTGCCTCCTGCCATTTCTGTAAGGGGTACGTTGTGTTGATCGTCTGTTATGTTGCCTCCTGCCATTTCTGTAAGGGGAACGTTGTGTTGATCGTCTGTTTTGTTGCCTCCTGCAATTTCTGTAAAGGGTACGTTGTGTTGATCGTCTGTTATGTCGCCTCCTGCCATTTCTGTAAGGGGTACGTTGTGTTGATCGTCTGTTATGTTGCCTTCTGCAATTTCTGTAAAGTTAGGGTTAGGGTTTGGGTTAGGGTTTAGGTTTGGGGTTAGAACCGGGACGTCTATGTTGACAGTTCGTTGGCCTTTATGCAACATAAGTTTTGCCAAATTTCCCAAATGCAACATAAGATCATCGAATTGCAACATAATGTCAACATAACGTCCATTGCTCTTGACGCGTATGTGGTTGTTTTTTTTCGAGTTATTTTCAAGAAATGAATTTTGCTGCCCTTTTGGTCATTTTTTTAACATTAGTTTTGCCAATTGTAACCCTCTGGTAAAGTTCGAAATTTTCGAGTTTTTTAATGAGTGATGGATGTCTGAAAATATGTTATGTTGCAATTTCAATTAAATTTAACATGATGTTTATTGACTAATATGATAACTTTGTGATGAGGGTTAGGAAGTGTTGATAATCTATTTTCAAAATACAAAAAACAAATCTGTTATTTGTTCTGGTATTTGAAAGGGTTAGATTATTTTGTATGTGGTAAAAGTCCACCTTTTCCAATTGCAACATAATATAATTTTTTTCAAATCCCTATAATGACATAAAAAATTGCTCCTGTACAGTTTAAACAGTTTTAAGGGTTAGACCACAATGTATAGATAATCCTATCGCTGAAAAAACATCCAATAGACATACAATTTTTGTTCAGTTATTTTTTTGGGCTGTTTTTATTAGTATGAAGGCTTTTCCAGAAATAACTGTGTTTTGGGTTAAGGTGTAACCTGCTTTAAATGAACAGGAAATAGGTTTAGAAAGTTTTAAATGCTAAGAAAATGAAACTGTGTGTGTTTTGGGGTGAAATTATGACAGATTTCACATATTTCATTCATTAAAAAACTTTTGTCTCTAATATTTTGGCAGTTTGTCAGCTATGTCTTATTTTTCTTTGATAAACTAATAACTAGGAATTTTTTACATGCTTTTAAAATATTTTTCCGATTTTATAGAATTTTTTAGATTGACTAAACTTCGCTTAAAGGTGTCTTGAATGAAAAAAAATTCACCTAATTTATTGTGATGAGATATCACGGATTTCTCTCGGTAAAAGCCTTTAGTTGCAATTGGTTTAAAACATTTATCAGTTTCCTTTCAATTGATGAAGTATATATGGGAAAAAAATAATTTTAATATTTTGATATTTACTTGCGTGCTACCTACAGGGTTTGCATATATTGCATGCGTATTTTAGTAAAGTGCAACAAAATCTGATCCTATTGCTAATGTTGCAAAAGTCAATTTTTCTTTTAAAACATAAGCGACATTAAGTTGCATTTTTACAAAATGCAGGGTTAGGGTTAGGGTTACGCTATGTTGCATCACCTCACTCTAACACGATGCAACATAACCCTTTACCCAATGCAACATAATTCTAACCCTGGGGTTAGGGTTAGGATATGTTGCATCTGCCCATATTAACGTATTGCAACATAACCTTAACATAAGTAGTATGTTGCATTGGTACTTTTCTATTGCAACATAATATAATCTTAGCCCCAGGGTTAGACAGGGTTACATTATGTTGCAATTCTGTAACACAATGCAACATAACCTAACCTTATGCAACATAATTGATATGTTGCAAAATGTTAGGGTTAGGGTTAGGGTTAACTTATGTTGCATCTCACCATCTTAACATAATGCAACATAACCCTAACCCTATGCAACATAACTGTAATCCTGGGGTTAGGGTTTCATTTATGTTGCATATTCAATATTTGTTTAGTTTGCAACATATGCTAACCGATGCAACATAAGCTAATCCTAACCCTAACCATATGGTACTATGCAACATAAACGTATACCTAATTGTAACATAACATTTACCGAATGCAACATAAGCTAATCCCGGCTAACCCTGGGGTTAGGGTTTGTTTATGTTGCTTTTATCCAAAAAACAACTATGAACTGTCTATCTGTCTGTCTGTCTGTCTATATGTCTGTCTGTTTGTCTGTCTGTTAATGTATTTGGACCGGGAGAACTTATATTAATTTTTTTTCAACTCTGGGTGATTTTCCAGAGTTTAATCAAGACGAATCACAATGGCCAATCACTGCCTAATTAATGAAATAAAAACATAGCTATTTACACTATATACAAGGGCATTACCTAAGCGGCAATTACAAGTATCATAGGGAAGTACATGAAAGTAAATTCCCTCTGTATAGCCTAGGCAAACAAGGCTAACGCATCTTGAGAGCCCAATACAGCCAGCATATCCCTTCCAAAGATGACGGTCTCTACAAATTCGTAGCCATTCTGAACGCGGTGGAGACCGGCTTCTACCTGATCCATCATCTGATCAAACATGAATATAGTGGAAGGAACGGCCATTGTGATAATGATACAAAAATGCGCCAAATCATCATTATATGCGATTCACTAGTACGTAAAAGAAGACCCTTGAATATTACTGAGTATTTCAATCCCACCTAGACACAAAAACGCAACAAAAATGAAACACATTATACAAAGTGTTTCACATGTGTATATAGACAATGCAAACGTTACAATATTGTGTGGAGATGTTATGCTCATCTATGATTATACATATGTACAACATCCTTTTCCTTCCTGAAACAATGTAATACAGACATATGTACAAAATACATATGAAACATTTGCTTTTCTAGATATCTCTATGTAATTCAGAGAGATATTTCAAAATCAAAACAATTTAACCGTAGGATTTCTTTGCTGTTATTTTTTTAAAGATGTTTTTCAATTTTTTCAAGAAGATATTTTCCATATCTCAGTTTGATTTTTGTTCACCTGTTATACTCATCTTTCTTTACCAAATGCAACATATTTCAAACCCTGGGGTTAGGGTTAGTTTATGTTGCATCTCACTATCTTAACGTAATGCAACATAACCCTAACCCTATGCAACATAATTCTAACCCTGGGGTTAGGGTTAGGATATGTTGCATCTGCCCATATTAACGTATTGCAACATAACCTTAACATAGTAGTATTTTGCATTGGTACTTTTCTATTGCAACATAATATAACTCTAACCCCAGGGTTAGACAGGGTTACATTATGTTGCAATTCTGTAACACAATGCAACATAACCTAACCTTATGCAACATAATTGATATGTTGCAAAAGGTTAGGGTTAGGGTTAACATATGTTGCATATCTCCATCTTAACGTAATGCAACATAACCCTAACCCTATGCAACATAACTGTAAACCTGGAGTAAGGGTTAACTTATGTTGCATCTCACCATCTTAACATAATGCAACATAACCCTAACCCTATGCAACATAATTGTAACCCTGGGGTTAGGGTTTCATTTATGTTGCATATTCAATATTTGTTTAGTTTGCAACATACGCTAACCGATGCAACATAAGCTAACCCTAACCCTAACCATATGGTACTATGCAACATAAACGTATACCTAATTGCAACATAACATTTACCGACTGCAACATAAGCTAATCCCGGTTAACCCTAGGGTTAGGGTTAGTTTATGTTGCAATAACAGTTATTGTATGCAACATAACGATTTGAAACATATTCTAACCCCGGTGTAAGGGTTAGGGTTATGTTGCATTAATCCTAATTATAAGAATCATTATGCTTGTTACGCTGCATTTATTTGAATCTCAAATGTTTGCCACAGTTATGCTCCAGTTTCAATTATTTTGATAGATTAATAAACTTGTTAAAATGTCTGAATTCCATTTATGATGTTTACCGCAAAGACAACAAAACAGTTCTAATTAAGAATAACATTTTATTGAGGACATCAGTCTATTAGTCCAGGCCCGGTGCGTGGAACCTGCCCTCGTGAGCCCATACAAAACACATCCCGTGATTGGAAAGTAAAAATTGATTGACAAGGACATAAAACATTATATTAATAACATATGAAACTTTTTGTGTTGTTCTGCTTACAAAATAAGGCAAATATAAAAAGGTAATTAATGGAAACAAAACATGAATGTAATATCAAATATTAACAATGTAATTAGAAATGTTGTCTACATTTGTTGTTATATATATCTACGGAAATGAAATTCAGCTCGTTTAAATTTATGAAATGAAATTTATAAAAAGTAAACAAAACATAAATATATTGACTAAATAATAAAAAACATTATCAATGATATGAAATACTAATTCAACTTAAACAATTTATATGAATTTGACAACTTTTCAATGAATAGCAGAACAATGTAAGCAGAACTTTAAAAAAAAATAATTGTGCTCTTCATTTGTTTTTTCTGATAACCTTTCAAGAAAAAATATGATGTCCTGAATTAGAACATTTTTTAATTTTATGAAATTAAATAATGGATGAATCGATAAATGATCAATCAAAATTGATATTGAAATTAAAGTATAATATTATATATTTACAATGAAATTACAAATGTTTCCTAGAAAAACAGACATGAATATAATATCATATATTTACATTGTAATTACTTATGTTTTTTACTTTAATGTGTTATTATGTTAATAATACAAAACTAAGGGAATGAAATTCAGCATGTTTGAAATTGAAGAACTGAAATTAAAGGAATCAAGAAATCATTAAAATACTTTTTTCAATGATCTAAATCTCTAATTAAATTTAAGCAATTAAAATGAATTCTAAATGTTTCACAGGTTAATCATGTTTTAACTTAAGCCTGAAATGTTCTGTCATTATGGTTGGATTTTTTCCTTTGTTTGTTCAGGTTGGGCTAAGTCTTTTTTGTAAATTTTCCCTTGGCAAATGCTTTCCGTGCAGTTCTAATTCGGTCTGAAAGCTGTTTGCCGCTGTATGCATTTTGGAGATGTGTCTCCTATATTTGCCTCAGGACCGCTTTTTGTGTGATAGGGCTGTCCCCTTCGATTAGGTCATTACACAGGCTGAGCAGCAGATCCTTGTCTGAACGCTTAAAGCACCGCCGAGCACCAGTGGGTACGGAATCGGATTCCTCTTCTGACTGATTCTGGTCTGCTGGTGGAGTTGATCGCGTCCGACATTCTTTGTCTGGACCTCGATCAGACGGCGCACGGCTTATTTCCGGGGTTTGAAGTGGTGCAACTCCAGAAGAACCGGCCTGTGTTTGGTCTTTGTCTACGTAAATCTCGAGTAATCGGAACAGCTGGATAGGGAAGTACAAGACTGCCACTGTGTCCTCCACCTGGAACTGTCCTACCTCCATCTGTTCGATTTCTGTTCCCTCTGTGTCTTGTAACTCTACGTCATTCCCTTCCTTGTCTCTTATCTTTGTGCCTATTGACTGCTCAATCTCATGTGTTTCTCCGTTATTGTTTTCTGCTGTCTGTGTGCACTCTGCAGGTTTTTTTAGAGTTTTTTTTACCTCTTTTTTTTCTTGTCAGCACCATTTTGGCAGATTTTACCTGTAATAAAAGAAATGTTATTAAAAATGATGTTTGATTTTCTTCAATTGTTTGCAACATAAAAAACCCATTTGCAACATATCCTTACCCTAACCCTAACCTTACGTTATGTTGCAAAATACTTATATGATAAATTGCAACATAAATGTTAGGGTTAGATATGTTGCAAAACCTTATAATGTACAAATGCAACATAAACCTAACCCTAGCCACAGGGTTTCTTTATGTTGTATAAGTATAGACTAATGCAACATAAACCAAAATCCTAACCCTAATCCCAATTGCAACATAAATCTCCCTCTAACCCCAGGGTTTCTTTATGTTGCATTTTGTAAAGACTAATGCAACATAAAGCCCAAACCCTAATCCTAATCCCAAGTATGACCGCATGTTTTTTGCAACATACCGTGATTTGGACTTACTGCATGACAATCTTTCAAAGTATCAGTTTTTTTACCATCTTAACAATCTCTAGAACTCAAATGACGATATTTCAAAACGGTACTTACCTTGCAAATGTCTACTTTTCGGTGAAACAGGTTCTTAGACTTTCACTTCGGGACTTCCGTTTTTAGTGTAGGATAAAAATCCAACATAATCCAACCCTAATCACAGGGTTAGGTTATGTTGCATACTGAAAACGGTGAAGTTGATGGAATGATACGGAAGAATTTTCACAAAAAAAAATCTATCTTATTGAGGCCTGTTTTATGGGACCTTATTATTTTAAAGAAACATACAGAAAACCCAATCAGGACGTGAAGTAAAATATGGTGTTCACCAAGTCAATGACCTTTTATTTCTAATCACTTTACTGTTATATTCCAACATATTGTTTTTTCTTTACGTCAATTTTTTAGTAAAAATAGACTTTTTCAGCCAAACGTCTATTTGAAGCGATACTAGATACTTCAATGTCAAAAATAATAAATAATTGAAGTTTCTATAACCACAAATAAAAAAGACAATTTTTCAAATTTCTGAAATTTCGAACGGGGCTTACTTTGTGAATAGACCTTCCTAAAAGGTCTATAGGGTGTCAAAATTTAGGAAATCTCGCGTAGAAAATGATTTGAGGTGTCTAAAATCTCTCTCTGTACTATAAAAGCTCCAAATGAGTGAAAAACCAAAGTGGTGATATTTTTTGGTTTTGTCTCAGCATTTTAACAACTGCTAATGACCCTTTATGGTCGGAGTAGAACGCTAACTTTCTGTGTCAGTGATGTAGGTCTTAATGTGAACATTAGCAGAAAAAATAAATGAACTGAGGTATTTGAGTAATTTGTTAACAGCTTATCACAGGATATATGTTGCATCAGTCCCAAAAAAAAAAAAAAAGTGTCAAATTCAAGGTTAAATTCAGATATCGAAATCGTTTAACTTCTGCCAGAAACTTTAGACTCAATAGATTCACAGTACAAAAGGACAAAACTAACCACCATATACTTTTTCCAGAATTTAATTTTTCTGAAGGTGTCATTTTGCAACATAAAAAGGCCAAAAAAATGGGGTCTAGACTTTTTCGATTTTTCAAAATCTAGAAGGAGCAGAAACTTGATACTTTAGAAATAACAAGTACAGATATCAAGAACTTTCTGTGAAATTTCATGGAAATTGAGTGATTATTTATGAAGTTATGCAAGAGTTTCCGACAAAATAGAAAAATGTTATCGAAATGTGGTCTTCGGTTGGGTAACTACATATTACGGGGGAGAGGATTTATTTTCCGTAAATTTAAGCATATTTTAGGACTTGCAGGGTTAGCAGAAGTTCGAAATATAACCCCGCAACATAAATATTTTCAACACGTAAAAAAAAACACAGAAAAAAAGGGTATATGTCTGTAAGCTTTTGTGTACCTCTAGTCCCTTCCTAACCCCGCCTTTTTCTTCAAAAAAGAAGTCTCTAGCATTTTCCAAGACTTCAGGGTAAGTGTTTGAAAATCGATGGACGTCTATGTTGACAGGGTTAGGGTTAGTTATGTTGAACAACTAATTAGGGTTAGGGTTATTCCATAACTTTTATAAACAGCAACACTGTTTAGGGTTATGGTTATGGTTGGCCTCTTCAAGTCAGATTGAATTATGTGATATTTTAAAAGAAATTATATTTTCAGTGAAAAAAATTGCTTACTAGGATATCTTATTTGAAGTTTATGAGTACTACATAAAGCTACGTTGTAAAAATGTGGGAAAAGAGGATGTTTCTGATCTGTGATTAATCAACCCTTTCACCACTGTAGACCAAAATGGAATCATATAAATGCATGGTAGAGTCTTCTAAAGTCACATAGGGGTGAAAGGGTTAAAAGTGTGGTGTTTTTTATATTGACCTATGATAACTGTTGAATTGTCATCTTGAGGTACAACATTGCTTATGTCCGACTCGTGTCATTGAATAAAATGTACAACTAGTCATTATGTAGTCATTTTTTGATATTGTCTGAAATTTGTTTTTCACTTTTAATTATGCTATTTCTGGACCTTGTTATTTCTAACAAATAAATAATAATGATTAGAACTAAATTTGTTAAGGGATACTTAATCATGGTACCCTTTTAAGTGGTGAATATTACTTTAACACTGCAAAAACAAGTCATTGGATCCCAAGCATGCAGGACATTTCATATAAAATGTTAATAACTGTGGTTTGATGTAGACATATTGTTCAATAAGGAGAATCTTACACATGTACAAACATGTTGTAAAAACTCTCCAGCTATCTCCTGATGCTGAATGTGTATATATACTAAATACATGAATTCACGAACTGTGGAGGTTGGCAAACTCAGCTACAGGCATATGCAGATTGAATTTGGTCAAAACAGAATTAATTTTGGTGAGTTATTAAAGAAACCAATTAACTCTTTGCTTAGAGATTGGAGGGTCTCGGGATTTAAAACACAGTCTGGCCATGTAATTTCCACTCCTATTATTAGCTAGCCGGTTGTTTCATGTACTTGGTGACTGCTTGAGCTAGGGGATACCCAAACCAAAGAGGGAGGAATGTCTGCCAGTAGCTCAATTGATTTGGGTGATAGGGTTGCTATGATTGCTTAAATATCACCATATGTTGAGTAAATGTATTCTCAGGATATTTTATGTTTCTCTCTTGATAAGGGTTCTTATTTACTTTTTAGGTTGATTCCAAAAATGGAAAGAACAAATTCAGAAGGAAAATTAAGCCTTATTTCCTTGAAGATGACACTTTTCTACAATCATAGATCACTTGGTGCCTTAAGAGTTATATAGGAACATGACATTTATTATCAGACAAGGATGCAATTTTGAGAGGATGCCATTCCAGCAATGTATCTGGTCATAAATAGAGTAAATAGAACTGGGGGGAAAATGCAGAAAGGTACATTTGGCCTGATATGACCAGTGACATTAGAGAATTCATCAGAGGTTGTGATGAATGTCAGTAAAATATGTGAATGAAGAGCAGAACAATTGGGACAAATATCTACAAATGGTTGCATTTGCTACAAGAACTTGTGTCCAACGCTTTACAAAACAGACTCCTTTTTACTTAGTTAGAACGGCTGTTCTTCCAATTCAACTGGACATCCCCACAACATTGGGTAAACCGTCAGACACCTTGTCAAATGAAGCCTGGGAAAAAGTGATCACAAACAGAACAACATAATTTGTCCAACCATTAAAAGTCAGAGAAAAGGCCATGTCTTCTATAGCTGATGCTCAGAAGAAGCAGAAGGCGTATTATGACAGAAATCAGAAGAATATGCCACTTAAGTCAGGTGATCAAATCTTCATAAAAAAAACAAAGAAGCACAACAGAAAAGGAGACAAGATGGACAAGAGGTTTACTGGACAATACAAAGTGATTGAAGTGAACGGAAAAGGTGTGTATAAGCTAGAAGGCAGGAAGGCTTCACAGAACATTCAAAACTTGCGCAAGTACATCACACCTAAGAAGTCTCCCAAGATACCTACAAATACATCTACCAAGGTTGCTGCCAGTGGAAAAAGTTCAGTACCACTGATCAACACCAAAACCAGGATCCATGCCTGCAGAAAACCATCACGTGTGCTGCCTTCTTTCCGCGGAAATTCAGAGCAGGAAAGGGTCACCGCTAAATGATCCTTAAAAACCGCCATCAAGATCCCTTTAAGTGGAAAGACAAGAAAAAAAAGGAAAATTGAAGAAGCCAAAGATAAACTCTAGAAAGACAGAACCCAGTATCAACAAGAAACTTACAGTAAAGACCCTCCCCAGCAGAAAAGATTCATAAGGAAAGATGAAAAGACAGACACCCCTTTGATCACTTTCCTCAACGATATGCCGCACTCTCAGATCAAGGACCTCGTCAAGAGATGCTCATCGTATTATCTGCCCAAACTAAACAACATTTTGAGTATGGTTTTAGAATCAGGCCAATTGCCAACGCTGTCTTTGTATTTGAAACATCAGCAACAATCCCCAGACAGAGGACTTAGACAGGTGTGTCCAGTTTCTTTCAAGACTATCACCAAAGCCGTCGGCATTTGCTACTATCAGCCCATATGATGTGGTGCCATGACTGGTGGTTGCTTCCTCAGTTGTGCTGGAGTGCCTAAATCAAAAGACAGATCATTTATGCAGACTAGCAAATGTAGTAGAAAGCGTCAAACCAGACATCATCATTGGTACAGAAACGTTGTTAACACCTGATATCAAAGACGCTGAAGTATGCCCTGAAGGCTTTGTACTACATAGAAAGGACAGAATATCATCCGGAGGAGGAGGTGTACTAATCGCTGTAAAACAAGATTACAGCAGCGAACTTGTCCCAGATCTAGACACTGACTGTGAAATAGTCTGGGCCAAGATTGACATTAAAGGAACGGCGAACATCTACATCTGTTCCTACTACAGACGGCACATTTCAGACGAAGATAGTTTAATCAACTTCGAAATTTCCATCGCCCGAGCATCATCAAACAAAAACGCAGCAATTGTCTGGGGAGGGGAATTCAACTTTACAGGCTGGGATTGGAAAAACAACACACTGAAACCAAACACCGCCCATCCTCCCCTCCACAATCAATTCAGGAGTTTAATCGACAAAAACCATCTTGTCCAACACATCGAAACAAACACCAGGAAAACAAACACACTGGATCTTCTACTGACAAACTGTCCAAGCAAAGTAACAAGAACTGATGTCCTACCAGGAATTTCAGACCATGACAGTGTTTATGCAGAGGTAGATTTTAGGCCAGTGATCCACCGACAAAAGCCGAGACAAATACCCCTCTACAAAAAGCAAACTGGGCTGCGATGAAACAAGACCTCAGTGACCTCCTCCCAAACATGACTGCTATGTTTCAAGATGGCCAATGTGAAGTCACAAAAATGTGGGACTCTTTCAAATCACTCATAGAGGCAACAGTAAACAAGAACATTCCACACAAACATACGAAAACTAAAGACGGGAACCCGTGGATCGGAATGGAACTCAAAAAACAACTTAAGAGACAGGAAAGACTCTACAAAAGAACAAAGAAACAAAAATCATCCAGACAAGCATTTTGGAAATACATTGAAAACATAGTAACACCCAAGGAAGAAGACAATACCTACTCTGGAATGAAACGATTTTGGACATATATCAAACATAAAAAGAAAGACAATGTCGGAATAACATCACTAAAGCTAGATGGAAAACTCTTCACAGATGCCAAATACAAGACAAACATCCTAAACCAACAGTTCAAGTCAGCATTCTCGGAAAAAACATTATCAAATTATCATTCGAAGAATTTCGGAAATCTAAACATATGACATCAAAGGAATATCCAAAAATGAAGGAACCTGAAATCACCGCCAAAGGAATAGAGAAATTAAATTGGGAAATTAAACCCACACAAAGCTCCAGGCCCTGACAACATCTCACCCCGTGTACTAAAGGAGCTCTCCAGCGACATAGAACCAATTCTCCAGTTAATCTACCAAAAATCACTGGACACTGGAATCGTCCCAGTTGACTGGCGTTCAGCAAATGCCACCCCTGTATTAAAAAAGGACAAAAAATTCAAGCGGAAAACTACAGGCCAATATCTCTCACCTCAGTGTGCTGTAAGGTCATGGAACACATCATCGCCAGTACCATTATGCTCCATGGAGAAAACAACATCATTTATCCTCTCCGACATGGATTCCGGAAAACAGATCATGTGAAACCCAGCTCATCGAATTTGTTGATGATGTCTCCAAAAATCTTCAATCCCGCAAAAAAAATGATATTCTCATCATGGATTTCGCAAAAGCTTTAGACAAAGTCAATCATAGCCTCTTAATTCACAAACTAAAAACCTACGGAATAACTGGAAAATTCAACACATGGAAAAGCAGCTGGCGAAAAGACAGAACCAAAGAAGTTGTCATCGACAGTGAAAAATCAGACACAGTAAATGTGGACTCCGGGGTACCACAAGGATCAGTCCTAGGACCGGGACTATTTCTGTTCTACGTCAATGATCTACAGGAAAAACTAACATAATCCGTACGACTATTCGCTGATGACACGATCGCCTACCTTACAATCACCAATCAAAATGATGCCGAAATACTCCAAAAAGATCTGGACAAACTCGCGAAGTTGGAAGAAGACTGGTGTTCCGTCCAAATAAATGCACAGTGCTAACCATCTCTAACAAAAAGCAGACGATAAAACATCATTACACCCTCCATGGACACATTCTGGAAGCAGTTACATCAGCAAAATATCTTGGACTTACAATATCAAGCAAGCTAAGCTGGGACCTCCACATATATAACATCACCTCAAAAGCAAACAAAACCCTTGGATTTCTGAGGAGGAACTTGAAAATATCTTCAATAAAAATCAAAGAGCTTGCCTACAAAGCACTTGTCAGACCATTGGTTGAGTACTTGAGCTCAGTATGAGACCCCTACACCCAAATAAACATCAACAAACTTGAATCGGTCCAAAGGACAGCAGCCAGATTTATCATGAACAGCCACAGAAACCGTTCAAGCGTTTCATCGATGATCCAACGCCTAGGCTGGACTTCACTCCAAACAAGAAGACGTCATTCAAGACGACTCCATATGATGTTTAAAATTGACAAAAACCAAATAGCCATCAAAAAGGAAAACCGACTCGAAACACCAAAGAGGAGGTCCAGAAAACAACAAGATCGGTCCTACCAAATTCAGGCATGTAAAATAGACCCAAGAAAATATTCATTCTTCTCTCGAACAATAAAAGACTGAAACGAACTTGACTCAAAAACTGTGAGTTTGAGTGTTCACCTGCGCATTGTGTATCATAAACATTTCATAATCTTCGATAAGACGAAGGATGCAATTATGTGGAAAAAGAAGAAGATTCAGATTCGGTCATAGATACACTTAAAACACTGCCTTTAACCACACCACAGCTTAAAAGAAAAAATGCCACTTCTATCGAGATCGACCCGTGGACGGTTAGGAATAGGAACTACGAAGCTCGCAATGGAAGATTTCGAAACCTTAGCACCAAGGAAATGGGTCAATGACCAGGTGAGAACAAATGTGACATGAAAGATTGTAATTTGAAAACCAAATATAATGATCTAATCTCCATGCATAGATCAAATCACCCATAAAGTTGAAATCAGTTTGCTAAACTACATGCTTTTGCTTAAATAATAACCACATTTGGTCCCATAAGCACAGGTGACCACCATGCCGAGTGAAAAATACTATTATTCTTTAATTTAATGGCTAGAACGGTTTTCATTGATACACAGTTATACATATCAATTGATTAATTTTATTGAGGAGCTGTAAGTCTGTCTGAACATGTTTTAAAATTAAACAAACAAACACATTACACAAATAATACAATGCACATTTTCATAATTTAATGGATTTCTTAATCACTTTTTTCACTTAACATTTGATTTACAAATGAATTTAAGAAAAACACAACATAAAAATGTGTAATCGAACCTATCTATTAAAAATGGATTACTTTATTTTATAGTTCAACCTTTTGATTACAATCGTGGTCTTCCAACATCATGAGATATTCCTGTTTTACTTTGATATCTTGCTTAATGCCTGAATTATCTCAGGATTAACCAATTAATACTATATTCAATACTGTAATTTATTATTTAATAAAAACAATGCAACAGTATTTCATGATTTTTATACAGGTCCTTGATCAAATATGACACTCCTATTTCATTCCTAGATCAAATCTGACACTCTTATTTCATTCCTAGATCAAATATGACACTCATATTTCATTTTCCAAATAATAAAAAAGGATGAACTTTCAATCCTTTTTGTTCAGGTGATGCACCCCTTCTTGACAGTTCTAAGTTGGGAACAGAAACAGGAGAACAACCATGAAAGCCTCATCCTGCCCTGCTTCCTGGCAACCAAATGGAGCCACAATGACTACCAAACATGGACATTCCATAAGGTGAAGTTTCAATTAACAAGTTCAAATTAACATGTTCAAATGGTGCTTTAATGAAAAGATTTTACCGTACAAACGTGAAATATGTGCTTAAGTACCACTTAAATAGTCATGTGACATTTAATTATATATAGAAAAGAACAGAAAAGAGATTCTGAGCTTTTTCTTAGTTCCCTCACAAAAAAAAAAAGAAAAAGAAAAAAGATGAAGACCAACAGAGCTGGAGCCACTGTAAAAGTAAATTATATATATTTATCATCACAAAGTCAGTATTTTTTATTTTTTTTTGCTCACATATATTTAAACAAAGCACCAACCCACAATTCCTAGTTCATATTCTTCCAAGTTTTGTATACAATATTTCATGATGATAGCTTAAAATAAGTATGTTTAATAACTAAACCAAATTTATTTATAACGGGTTCCATTCCATATTTACGAGGCGATACTCCTGCCTGTATGTCATAAGGACCACTGGTTCCTTATGGTCGCCAAACCCAAACAACAGGAACTGTACATCTATGATTCACTACATAGCATTGAGAGATCAAACATGTTTGCAAAACATTGGAGGTAAGTAATCCAATTTCCATGGCATCAGCAATATTATCATAATGTTTAAAAAGATTCATAATTTCTTAGAATAATTGTATTTATGCAATGCATAACGTAATTTATATTATCTGGTTAGTATATGATATTTCCATATGTTATATTTTGTTGGTTACGGATGGAGGATAACTTTCCGTTTTTTAAACTAGTCCATCCCTTTAGAAGTAGTCACGTGATGTTTTGGTGTACTAAAGTCACGTGACCTGTGCAGAATATTTTTCCATGCTGACATTTTGAAAAGTCTCCTTAAAAAATCAGCTACCCTCCTCCTCCACTAATTTGTATCCACCTTTATGTACTATTGTGTAAAATGTAATTGTTGCACATCTTTGTTTTAAATTTTGTTTCATTTGTTGTACATATTTTAATTACAAATAGTGCGTTTATTTTGAAGCAAGCCCCATCTTTTTGGTTCTTTGTACACCTTATTATAAAAATCAACACAAATATGTATACATATGTTCGATTTCTGGCATTTAGAATAAATGCTCATTTTCGAAAATTTAAGTGTTTGTTATTTTATCGACAAAAAACATAGCAGAGTATAACCTGTGTGTGCTGTTGGGTTTAGTGCAGACTAAACACGATAATATAAGATGTGTTGTTTTGAATTAATTTTTTAAGATTGAACACCAGTGACAGCAATTTCATTATAACATTAATGTCCCGCATGATCAAGTTTCTTCGAAGTACTGTTTTGTTGTTTCATTGATGTTTGGTCTCTGCAAATGTCATGACTACAATTTTTGATGCATCAGTTATGTCTCAACTTCTTTGTTAAATTCATTTCCTGTTTTTCAATCGCTTTGTTTTCATAAAATATTTAGAAATATTCACCTATCTTCCAAAAATATACACATGTCCATATGTTCATACTTTTTTTTCTGTATACTTTTTTTTCTTTTAACTAATAATACTTTTCATTTAATAGCAACGTTTTATTTATTTGTTAAGACAGAAATTAAAATAATTAGCTAATACATTTTTTCATAAATTTAGGCAATTCCTCATTGCTTGGGGTCAAGCTCTTGGAATGGCACCAGAGACGTGCACTTGGATGGAGTCTCCTTGCTCGAGGCAAGACGACGGTCATTCATGTGGAGTCTTTGTCATGATGGTACGACATAAATTTAACTGAAATCTAAGTGAAAAATAAATAATACTCAAATACCAACTGTTTTTATTGGAAAAACTGCACACAAGTTAAGTTAATATGATGAAAAAAATTCAGAGTTCAATTTTATATTTAGGGAAACATTTGATTTAAAGATTATAATATGTTACTTATCAATCAATTTCTATAGCTATAATATATATGCATATATTTTAATGTTTCGAGAAGCAAAATGCTGTGAAATCTACTGCAGCTTAAGTTTAATTGGTCTTATATATCTACATAGAATAATTTGTATATATTATATCAGTTAACTTGTTATATTAATTCTCTCTTTTAATTATTTCAGGATGCAGCTGCAGTTATGGCAAGGAGAAAACCGTTGTTGATGAGACAATGCCATGTTAACAGCTAAAGAGTTTTTGTAAGAAAACGACTGATCCTTGGCGAATTGTGAATGTGTTCTGAACCTTCTGACCCCTTTTTATGGAGTTGTTGCCCTTTGTGGAAAAAGCCTTGTTCTGACAACTCTTCTAAAACCAAATGGGCACATGATTAACTTGTGTATGCTACCCTACAACTGTTGACTGGTCACATGATAAACTGGTGTATGTTACCCTACAACTGTTGACTGGCTACATGATAAACTGGTGTATGTTACCCTACAACTGTTGACTGATTACATGATAAACTGGTGTTTGTTACCCTACAACTGTTGACTGGTCACATGATAAACTGGTGTATGTTACCCTACAACTGTTGACTGGTCACATGATAAACTGTTGTTTGTAACACTACAACTGTTGACTGGTTACATGATAAACTGGTAGTTGTTACCCTACAACTGTTGACTGGTCACATGATAAACTGGTGTGTGTTACCCTACGACTTTTAAGTAGTCATGTGATGAACTGGTGTTTTTTTCTGTCCTATGACTGTCTACTGGTCACATGATAAACTGGTGTTTGCTACCCTATGACTGTTAAATGGTAACATGATAAACTGGTGTTTGCTACCCTACGACTGTTAACCGGTCACATGATAAACTGGTGTTTGCTACCCTACGACTGTTAAATGGTTACATGATAAACTGGTGTTTTCTACCCTATGACTGTTAAATGGTCACATGATAAACTGGTGTTTGCTACCCTACGACTGTTAAATGGTCACATGATAAACTGGTGTTTACTACCCTACGACTGTTAACTGGTCACATGATAAACTGGTGTTTGCTACCCTACGACTGTTAATGGTCACATGATAAACTAGTGTTTGCTACCCTACGACTGTTAAATGGTCACATGATAAACTGGTGTTTGCTACCCTACGACTGTTAAATGGTCACATGATAACCTGGTGTTTGCTACACTACGACTGTTAAATGGTCACATGATAAACTGGGGGTTGCTACCCTATGACTGTTAAATGGACACATGATAAACTGGTGTTTGCTACCCTACGATTGTTAAATGGTCACATGATAAACTGGTGTTTGCTACCCCTCAACTGTTAACTGGTCACATGATAAACTAGTGTTTGCTCCCCTACGACTGTTAACTGGTCACATGAGAAACTGGTGTTTGCTACACTACGACTGTTAACTGGTCACATGATAAACTGGTGTTTGCTACCCTTCAACTGTTAACTGGTCACATGATAAACTAGTGTTTGCTACCCTACGACTGTTAACTGGTCACATGATAAACTGGTGTTTGCTACCCTTCAACTGTTAACTGGTCACATGATAAACTAGTGTTTGCTACCCTACGACTGTTAACTGGTCCCATGATAAACTGGTGTTTGCTACCCTACGACTGTTAACTGGTCACATGAATATTTAAAGAGCAATGCACATGCAAAATGACGATATCATCTGACAAGAATTGAAGAAGTCATTCATGGTTGAATGGTATCCACTCGTGACCTGTGTCTACTTTTCAATGCTAAAATGAAGGCGGAGACTAAATCTGAAATACGCTCCTATACTAAAGCACAGTGTGCTTTTCAGATGCCGCCAAAACAGATACATGCCGAGTTGTATAGCATAAAATGCTGCCATATTGGGAACTGTTTTTGGATGCTGTGTACAGCATTCATAGCGGTCCTCGCCAAGCCTGGGCAAATCAAAACCAAACAACAGACTTTCTCCTTCTTCTGCAGGAAGATCTTTAAAAGCTGTGTTGATTATTTCATGGTATGATTAATGCTGTAAAATGATGAAATACATATGAAAACGGTCAATAAATCAAAGTAAAAATGTTAAAATGTTACAAAAAGGCGTGTTTTTTTCAGTGAGCATCATGAACTATATCAATCTCAGATTATTACGCTTTTTGGACCGAATAATTTCTTCACAAAAAAAACACACACTTACCTCGAAAGATCTTTAGATAATGTACGTGTTCATTATTTCATAATATAGTATGATATCAATGCTCCCCTTGGCCATCATTGCGTAGTTTCATGCTCGCGACTTGTTGAACGACTGTTTGATAACTGTCCTTGATAAAGTAGGCTTTGTGTTTTCTTTGTCTCAAAGTCTCGAAGTGAAAGAGAATGTTGACTTATACTAAAGTAGCCGTCAGCAGCTGTGCCTAACCAGTTTATAGATAGCTTCCCAATGCGATAGCAGCTGTGCCTAACGAGTTTGTAGATAGCTTCCCAATACAGTCTCTAGATAATGGTCCGATTAGTATACTACAAGTGCTTCGTGAATATAGCATTTTGAACATCAAAAATTAAAACCGTTGCTGTGAAAGCAATAATTAAGGACAGTGGTCACTATACTATTGCTGAGATAGCTCATATGGTCGGCATTTCAGAAGGCAGTACACGTACAATTCAACGGCTCCAATAAAAAAAAACTCGTAACAAACTGAAACCTTCATTATTACAAAATACTTTTATTAAAATAATTGTAAATAAATATTTGTATCTGATATATCAACAATAACATATAACTAGTGTATAAAATATAGTCACACACACACTCACAGGGATGTCATATTCATCACTGGTAATTGATGTAAGCTGATACATTTGCATCAATAAAGTGATGTCTGAATCCATCACAAACTACCTTTTTCCCTGATAATCACATGTTAACCCAAACCATCTTATTATCAATGCTATAAAACTGTTTTCCCATTGAAAATTTTTAAGGAGAAAATGATTTACTGGGGGTAGGTAGATGACTTATTTAAAAACACCTGTACGGATATCACTAAAAAACCATTGTATGTTGAGTTGTGTACTTATACTTACAATGCATACAAACTAATACAAATGCTGTCTAATGTTTAAAAGTAAATAATGCTTAAATCACGAGGAAAAATATGTCCTTAATTTTTTTTTATATGATGAATTCAGGCTCCTATTTTTCCAGGTCAGTTTCGAAACATAAACAGGTCATTTTGATCATCAAATTAGAAATTGCTTCTGGTTGCTACCTGGTAGGTTGGAGAATTTAGGTAAACATAGTCTACATGTACCTGACAAAAACTCATGATAAGTAGAATGCAAGTTTATTGCTAATTAATAATCCAACATCTTGCATATCATTATCATTAAATAGAGCAGAATAGGTTAATTGATAAATGGATTTTTTACAAATCAAAATAGCTTACCATGACCTTTACCTTTTGACACCAAAATTGTTTGCATTATTTCCTTTTTCTAAAATACAAGGCTGGTTCGGAATGTAAAATGTTCAAGACTATTGACTAGGTGAAAATAATACTGCTAATCAATGAAACATTGTAGAAAGGAATGAAATGCTACATACAATGTAACTATTAATAGGGAGACAGCATGTTTTTTTTTACATTAGTAAATAGCAATGTGAAGCAATGTGAACCCTATTTTAGTGGTGGTAGGCCCATGCCTGCTGATAAGCCCCCTCATTTCTCTCTCCCTCTCTCCTTCTATTTGTGAGGAGGAGAGGGGAATATCTTTGCTCGTAACAAGAAATATGCCAACCCCTAATTTGACCGATTTTTCGGGCACAGAGCCGAAAGACTTTATCACCGATAAAATAAGTAAAATGTGATGTATAATTTTGAGATTGATTTAAAGAAAACATAAAATGAGATGTAAACGTTATATATTTGTTGCTTTTCAAAAAAACAACATTGCTGCAATATATTTGTTATGACATGGACGGATATCGCTGTATAACAGTACCAGGTAATAAATACATCAGCTGTGAATCTGTTGAACTATACAGACACATTGTACCTAAATACACTGTTTAAAACAGCACTGTTTGAGAATTTTGGCATTCCAACCTATGGAAAACAACAGAATACTGTATATATATCATGTAAAATGTTCCTGCATTAAGCAATAAATAATTATATTTATTCACAGAAAACATCGTTTTTGACTTCCAGCAAATGCGTCTGAATGAAAGTTATATTTCAAAAATATTACTGGGTAAACTTTAAACGATTTTTCACAAATTGTAGAAGATTTCAACAAAAGGTCATATCAGAAAAGGGGAATAACTCCTATCAAAAAAGACTAATAAAAGTAGATCTTAACAGGGTATTTAATAAAGTTGGTCTCTTCTGCTTGTTTGACGGGATTTCATTTCATTAAATTACTGATTAATAAGGTAGTTTCCTTAGTGATGGACATAAACATTGAGGCATTTGATAAGGATGGCTGTGCCATTGAAATGTTGTGCCAAAAAAAATAATGAACTTTTTTAGTCTAAAAGACTGTTACTGTACAAAACAGTTAAATTACTGGGAATATCTTTAACTCATTCACCCCTGAAGACACATTTGAACTCTTCCAATTCAAAGGTTGGAATAGTTCATTATGAAACTTCAGGGGTGAATGAGTTAACAAGATAAAATCTATAAAACCTTTCTCTGTCAAAATCTGTTTCTGCCATATTGGAGTATCTGATGTATTCTTGCAAAGTAAAATGACCTTTGTGTGTATGAATAGTTTTAAAATAACATATGCTTGCTAAAAGAAATATGATATCCTGTTAAACAGTTTAAACTACTTTCATCCTACATAATTTTTCCCTGACTAAATAGCCATGGCAGTATATGACATTTCATAAGAGACATTGCTTAAAACTCCATTGTAAAATTAATACTTTCCTGACGTAATAGTTTCAAACAAAATTTTGCTTCTGATTTTATTTTATTTTTTAAAATTATGCTTGACGTTTACCAAATAAGAAGAGACTTCAGCTTAATGAGGAAAAAAACCCCAAGAGATGATGATTATCTGGGTGATCTGATTCTGGGACATTTCAAAAGAGATAGATGCTAAAAAAAATATAAAATCTTTTTGATAAAATGTGTTTTAATGAAATGTCATTCAAATTAGTGGAACCAACTAAGTATGATGAAATGCTGAACTTTCAAATATCATGGGTGACAATGTTTTGAAAGAGTAATACAATATTTGTAAAAACATCATCAGTTTCTGGGTAGTTTAGATTGCATAAATTGTTTACAGTTCATAACTCCAATATTACTGTTGTCACTGGCTGCCTCCCTCTCTGGCTTCATCCTGGATAAGAGAAGAAATATTATAAGAGAAAGAAAAAATTCGTAAAATTGATGGATTATGCTCCCCTAAAAGGTCATTAAAATAAAGAGACAAACTGACTGTGATTAGTTGAATACCCCTACTATCTGTGAAAAGTTGAATATCGAAACTGACTGTGATAAGTTGAATATTGAAACTGACTGTGATAAGTTGACAACCTCTATTGTCTATGATAAATTGAATACCCCTACTGTCTCAGTATCTCTGATAAGTTGAATACATCTACTGTCTTTGATAAATTGAATACCTCTTCTGTCTGTGAGAGGTTGAAAACCCCTTCTGTCTGATATAAGTTGAATACCCCGACTGTCTGTGACAAGTTGAATACCCCCACCATCTGTGATATGTTGAATACCCCTGCTGTCTCAGTGTCTGATAAGTTGAATACCCCTACTGTCTCAGTGTATGCGATAAGTTGAATATCGAAACTGACTGTGATAAGTTGACTACCTCTATTGTCTATGATAAATTGAATACCCCTACTGTCTCAGTGTCTGTGATAAGTTGAATACATCTACTGACTGTGATAAGTTGAATACCCCTACTGTCTGTGATAAGTTGAATACCCCTATATAGCTACTGTCTGTGATACGTTGAATACCCATACTGACTGTGATAAGTTGAATAACCCTACTGTCTCAGTGTCTGTGATAAGTTGAATACATCTACTGTCTGTGATAAGTTTAATACCCCCCTACTGTCTGTGATAAGTTGAATACCCCTACTGGCTGTGATAAGTTGAATACCCCCTACTGTCTGTGATAAGTTGAATACACCTATATAGCTACTGTCTGTGATACGTTGAATACCCATACTGACTGTGATAAGTTGAATAACCCTACTGTCGTTATACTTTACTTTTTGTCATTCATTATCTTCACTTATATAACAAATACTTAAGTTTAGCCATTAGAAAAATGAAAATCCTCAAAATCGATGACAAGTTTAAGAGAAATAATATCTGCTGTGTAATAGTCGCAACAAAAACAAACCAAAAAAATACTGTTTTTAATTTTGAAAGCCTATCATTTGTTGATTTTGCTGTTTTATGAACAGTTTTTAAAACTAAGGTTTGTCTGCATTTTTATTTGTATTTCCCACAAAGCAAAGCATGTAACATATTGTTTAAAATACATGTAGTAATGTTTATTTCCGTTTTAAGATTGACCAATCAGCTGCTGTGAAACAACCTTCTTTGGTTTCTCTCTTCAGTCTCAAACTTTATCGACTTTGATAGTCTAGGACACATGTTTCTCACATATTTTTCATACCCGTTGATAAATGTGCAAAATATTAGGTGAAAACTACCAAGAAAGCATACATATCTGTTTCCGTTGATTTAAGTGAGAAAACATATTTTGAAAAATGTTGATAAAAAGGATCCTGAGTGGATTTCAGCCAATCAGAACCTCTTTTGGCAAAACATTTGATACTTGGTTGATATAGTGTACAGAGACCAATCGGATTCCTGACCGATCCTTTTTTAATTAAAATTTCTATTTCGTTATTTGGTTAAATGGTTAAATTCAACTGTCTGTGCTTTCACACACAATCATTTTTACTGCTCAACATTTCCATGCGTACCTCTTTCAATGGAGACGAAGGGTTTGTAGATTTCTCCAGAGTTTCAATCATTTTCTTTGACTCAAGTAGAAGACGCTGCAGTTTTCTACCGGGTGAAGCTTCAGGCTGGAAAAAAATATCACCTGTTTTAATATGCTAATTAATTAGTCATTCAATATTAATACCTGGTAAGTTTAAATCCATAGAGCCATCACAAGCAATCTTCTTTTACCTGACTAACCTCAAATACTAAGTTTTGTGCATAAATAATTGCATGTTCTATGTACACTTGACATTTTAATGTGAACATCATGCCTGTCAACTGTGTCAGCTTATATTTTCAAATTCTGACATTTTCTTTAATTTAACTCTTTCACCCCTGAAGACACATTTGAACTCTTCCAATTCAAAGGTTGGAATAGTTCATTATGAAATTTCAGGGGTGAATGAGTTAAAAGGTTACAACAATCATATAGAGAACAACTTACATCGGAGCTGGCAAGATGTCTTCTGGCTGAGAAATCATCGTCAAGTTCATGTTCGTCATCTAAAAACGAAGAAAGTCTATCCTCGAAGGACACAGATCTGTTCTCCTGTGGAGAGTGAGACAGGATTACCTCCCCTGCATCAGGTCGTCTTCCACTTGCATATCTCGGTGAATTATTTCCTCCTTGATCCCCCTGAGTCAGTCTTTGTCTCTCTTCCTCTTCACCGGAACTTTGTGTACGCTGTCTTGCAGAACCTGGGGAATTACTCCGCATTGCGTCCCCTAGGCCTTGCCATCTGACTGGTTTCTGTGAAGCAGAATCTGTATTCCAGCTATCCTCCAGTGAAAGTCTGATGTTCTGTTCCTCAGGGGAATTTTTATGAGAAACACGTTTATCGTTTTTACACAATGGAGGAGTCCTAAACTGGCCATCGCTGTCCTGGTTCTGCTCAGACAGAAGTTCAAAATCGGCACTTTGTTCTTGTTCCATTTGAACAGTACTTTGTGGCTCATGTTGAACATGTTCATTTCGAGTGTCTTTGTCAATTTCATGATGACCTTGAGCAACAGGTAAAAGCTTATGAAAAATCTGTCTTCTACTTTTCGGAGAATTTGATTTTTTCTGCTTCCTGCTGAAGTTTTCCGATTCCAACAATCCCACAGGTAAACTTTCATGAAAATTTCTAGTTTCAATTGGGCTCGCTGGAACTAACTCGGGTGAATGTTGACGAAGACGGTGCTGCTCTTGCCTTTCTGATGTTCGGGAGGAATTTCCACTCTGGCGTTGTGAAGCTGATGACGGTGCTGGTATCCGGGAGGAACTGGCATTCTGCCTTTGTGAGTTATCTTGTTTTTCACATGGTCCCCCTTTCTGTGGGTATGATCTTGGTAAGTAAGCTTGGTTTTGTGTTTCTAAGTTTTGGTAGCGCGGTGATTCGTTGATGGTTGGCGTGGGAGACAGGCTACTGTGGGACTTGTTACCGTAACTGCCACTTCCTCGTGATGAGCTGAGAATTAAAACACAAAAATGAGCATTTCCATATATATGTAAACAGGAAAGGAAAATGCAACGGCCAGACAGAAATTCAAACCAAGGACCTCTACATTCTAGCCGGACACACTAACAAACTAAAATATCTGGCAATCCACCCAGTCTGTTAACAGTACACATTAGAAAATANACCCCAGGGTCAAGAAATTCACAATTTTGGTGGAGCACCTTAAGACCCTTCCATCTATGAAGAGTGTTTGATTCTACCATATCTGGGTCTTGAGAAGAAGATTTTTGAAATTTTAGTCAATTTGACCCTTTTTGGCCCCGCCCCTCAGGCCTCTGGGGGGCCGGGGACCAAACCGGCAACTATTTTTGTTGACCTTTGGCCATGGAAGGTTTCTGCAAAATTTCATTGAAATTGGTTCAGGGGTTTTGGAGAAGAAGTCAAAAATGTAAATTGTTTACAGACGGACGACGACGGACAAAAGGCGATCACAATTGGTCACTTAAAAAAAAAAAATATCACTAAAATTAAAGATGTATGCTTTAGATTTAATACAAAAAAGTCTATGCAACATTCAAACAAATCGGTAATTCAGTGACTTTTCTACCAGTAAAAATTCAAGAAAGAAAACCGTAAGACAAGCTACGAATAAAAAATTCTGACATCCCCTGGACAGTGTGAGATATATCCTTTTCTCCTACCCTTCACAGGTGTGTCTCCTGTTTTAGCCGGGAAAGATTAATAGAATCTTCCCCTACCTTGAGGATGTGACAGAGAAATCTCCAACCCGAGGGGTGATGTTTTTTGGTTGTCTAACCCGAAAAAAACATCAGCCCGAGGGTTGGAGATTTCTCTGTTACACCCTCAAGGTAGGGGATGATTATTTTTCTCTCATCCTATTATTTCAGTCACAGCTCCACCGACAGTAGTCTGCCATGTTTGTAAACAAAAACACATGTGGGGCATGCATATCGTCATTCACTTTTGATGATGTCACAATTACTGATGACGCATTTTAACGACGTCACAATCGAACACTTGCTAATCGGCACGAGGCTATCGCCCCCTAGGGGGTGACAATCTTTCCCTGGGGAGAGATAGCCTCGTGCCGACTAGCACATGTTCAATTGTGACGTCATTAAACTGTGTCACCTGTAATTGTGACGTCATCAATAGTGAATGACGATATTCACACTGCACATTTTTTTTTTAAAAAACATTGCAGACTACTGTCGGTGGAGTTGTGACTGAAATAATAGGATGGGAGAAAAATAATCCTCCCCTACTTTGGGGGTGTAACAGAGAAATTTGTCTCTCACACCCTCAAGGAAGGGGAAGATTCTTTTAGTCTCAACCTTGGGGNGGGGGGGGGGGGGGGTCCCCATTCATAACAATGGTATGAAGTGACGTCAACAATGCATCAACATCAGGTCAACCCTGAATTGAGCCTGTGGCATTAACATTACATCATGTAAAGAAATTTACATCGGGGAAAGATTCTTAAGTTGCCCCAGGAGGTGAGATATTCTGTTATTCTGTACCAGTAGTCTGGTTGACTATATATCTCCAATCTTACTTGTACTCCTCCAGACTACCCTGCTGTTTTGTAATAATCTCCTTTGTTGTGTCCAAGTTCAACTGCAACAAATTCAGCTCCCTCTGTTGGCGTTCATACAACTGAAACAAAACAGGATAAGATTTATAATAATGATATTAATAATTTGAGGTTCTTATACACCGCTTTATCACAACCTAGTTAGTAAGTTATCTCAAAGCAGTTCAAAAATTATTATCCATGGTTATGGGGCCTTTGCAGCCAGCCAATATCTTTCCCCACTCCCTGAGGAGCATACAGGCGGTGCTGTCATTTCGGCGCTCTCAGCTAGCATTCAACAATTCTAGCACTGCCCAACCATGTACTCATTTACAGCTGAATAGACTGGAACAAGCAGAGTAAAATATCTTGCTCAAAGATACAACACAGTGCTGTGCAATGACTCGAACCTGCAGTCTTTTGATCACGAGCCCGGAGTGCTACCACTAGACTACCGTTCCTCCTACTTTCAGAACAATATAGACACAGAATTTAAATCTTTTGACTATGAATGGACGAAAAGGAAATATGCCTCCCCGATACTCCAGTGCGACCCCACCCCGTCGCTCACCTTGGTGGACAACTGTGTTGGCACTGGGTTAATAGAGCTTTTACCAGAGAAGGGTGAATATTTGACTGGGCGCAAATTCCCCGGTATAGAGTATTACTTTGCATGGCATAATGAAAGGTGATTCATTGTAATCCTGTCGCTACACCATATAATTCACTACTGTATCGTGGAATATTTCTGTAATTACGCGGGTCATTAGCGTGGTCACAAAAAATATGATTCGCAGCATAATATGACCAAAAAAAATATTTGTATACAGTATACATGTAGTACCCTCACAGTTTTTATTTTTGGTAATATTAGTTTAATTTGTCGACCACCTACATGGCCTCTGTGTCTATAATACCTCTCTGACATGTCGGAGCTGATGGTCTGTTCTGCCCTGTTTTGCTCGGAGCGATTCAATCACTTGGTCCTTACACTTCTCTCGGTCATCTGAAAAAGGATTTATATATTTGTTGAAGATCAAGGATTCTCTTAAAAGATCTTTATGGTAGTTTTCAATACAATACAGTTTGAAGGATTTCTTTTTGAGTTAATTTACATTTGTCTTCTAGAAGTGTCATACCCTACAGCAGGACTTTTCCACAGGTATGATATTTTCATAATTTCGTGGATCAATAAAGAGAACGCTAAAATATGATCTGCAGAATCACATGACAAGCGTAAAAATGAGCCGCGATTATTAACATCAAAATAGTCATGATTTATCAATAGTAGTACCAGTAATACCAGTAAAACCAGATGTTTGAAAATAGATTGTATCACAGATATCCATATCCAGTAGTTTTGTTGATGATTTGTTTAACAAAATACACTTACTTGCTGTTCAATAAGCTTTAAAAAAATCTGATCATTTGACTATTTGACACTTTATATGCCAAATGTCCCGTTTCTGTTCTGAAACACTGCGAATTTTTATTCCTTCTCATGTCTACATCGTGAATTTATAATCTATGTTGATAGGGAAAGACTGTTTTGGATCATATTCATACTTTTTTCTAAAATAATGAGGAAAACTTAAAAAAACATGGGAAATTCTACAATCATACGCCATGAAGTTTAGACTTATTAAACATGATCTGCACAAAAATAGCTCAGAGTAGGGGAGGGACGTACCGAAATGGTTCAGTTATTCTATCCTGTTTTGATAACTCTTACACATGCAAGCAATTTATTTTTTGTTTTTGTTTTTGCGGAATCATTCAATCAATACAGTGATATCAATAAACAAGTATTATACAATATTCATAGACTGCATTTTTTCTTGCAATAAGCCCAGGGGGGCACCACATTATCTTTAACTTAACAGTAGGAGACCTATTACTGGAAAATAAACTAACTTTTACCGCATTTTTATTGAACTGCAATTCCGTCTTTGCGTATTGCAGAGTTATCTTCTCTTGTGAGCAGGTATTGATTGTTACGTCATTGGTTTGTGTGTGAAAATTACGTTGTTTTCTCAAAAATTGATGACGTTAATTACTCTCAGAAACAAATGACGTAACAATCAGNACTCTCACAAACCAATGACGTAACAATCAATACCAGCTCACAAGAGCAGATAACTCTGTAATACGAAAAGATGGAATAGATATAGGTGGGCTTATTTCCAGGCATGGGCTTATTCCCTAAAATAAAATATGGTATAATCTGGTAATTATTTCTGCTATATATACATACTGAATTCATCCTGTATGACAGTCTGTAGATGTTTGAGTTTATCCAGCCTCCCCGTCATCTCCTGAAACTCTGAATCTCTCTTCGTCACCAGCTCTGCCAACAGAACGTAACACACACAGTTCAAAACATCTCTTTTCTATAAACAGCTACATGTATCAACTGATTTTGTAAAGTATGAAATGTATCAATTGTCCAGGGGTTTATTACATATTAGAAGACTATCAGAAGAACACTGTTACACAAAATTCATTTCTGAATTGATATTAATACATTGTAAGCATCATGCCATGTTCAAGCATATCAATTGGAATTTTGGAATTTAATTTTGAAAAATAAAATCATCCAGGATAGACTTTTATCAAGTACTCTTGAGTTACATACAATATTGTGCTTAGGGGAAGAGGTATAATCTTTATTGAACTAATGTCATCGGTGTTTATTGGAAAACAATCATAACCCCCACAAAATATTAAAGCAGAGACGAACATTTGGTGAGATAACTCATTTCTAAAAACTAATATTTTGAATTATCAAATATGCATTTTTTGGCCCAGAGCTAATTTAGGTCATCAATATTATTTTCCCAAATTAACCTCTAAAACATCTTCACCTACTTATGATGATTGAAGGTTCATGCAGATGATCAAAATAATCAAGAAAATATGTAGTTCTTAAAAACAAAAGCACATAATAATAGTTTTTAATTGTTCTGGCAGTTTTAGAATATGATTTTCATATACTTTTGTTCGCATTTTTTATGGCATGACAAATTATCAACATGAAACTCCATTTGAAAATTAAAGTTTTCTGGACATAAATTATCTAGTAAAGAATTTATTCCAACTAAAACTTGAATAAGCATTCCTTCCTCACCCGTGGAGAGTTCCAATTCCTGTTTGAGGTTGCTGTGTTTCTGTTTCCACTGATTTGCCTGTTTGATGGCGTCCACCTCTCTGTTCTGACACTCTCTACTACGAATGTCCAGCTGTTTTAACCGGCCATTCAGCTCCTGTATATGGGCAGTTGCAGTGGTCAGGTCTTGTTCCTGAATTAAAAGTGAAGTGACAAGTTGTTATCTAGGTCAATCTGGCAGAGAGTTAGGGGATTCAGAATTAGAGCTCAGGTAGCAATTAATTAACACTACAGGTGACAAGACATCGGCAAATTTAAAAAAAAAATGATAACTGAACAGTTCAGCAATCAGGGTCATATCTGATGTCTCATATCTGATGTCAGGGTTGAATGAGATGAAATACATTTAAAACAACTTTAAAAAAATATAAAAACACTGACAGGTCAGCAAGGGCCCTGAATGTGCCTGGCCATAACCCCATAGTATATTTTTAGTAACAGTGACCTTGACCTTCAAAACTTTTTTGACCTTTAGCAGATTTATATATCACAGCGTATCACCAAATCAATTTCCAATATTATAAGCCTTCTGAGTTTTGAGATAACTTCCAGAAACGAAAGTGTGGACAGACGGACACAGTGATTACTTAATTTAATATATATGCATAACAGAAAAGGTCTTCAGTTTAAGGACCCCCATACCACTGTCAAAACTATTACTAAGTGTTGAAACTATTTTTTCCAGGATGACTACAGTTTTGATCAATCATTTCTGAAAGAAAACCATACTTTGCGGGACTTTAAGGAGAAATAATAAAGATGAAATAAACATAATACTATCAACAACAGTGTTCGGAGTGGAAAAAGAATTAAGTGGGGCTAGAACGAGTTTGTGAACACTGGACTTCAAATTGTTATACTATCGCTCTAACCAACTGAGCTATCTGGTCGTCAGAAGTGTGCTGGCCCAACAGTGATACAGATATCTCCAAACGGAAGTTATAGGGGAGGTTACTGTACATAGGAAAAACCACAGTGCAGTGGGACAGGGATACTTAATGTAACATTTAGTGTTACTATAAATTTCCCACCTTTAGTTTGACCAAAGTAATCATTTCGTGTTCCCTGGCCTGGAGTTGACCAATGGTACTAGAGAGTTCTCTCTTGGACATACTAAGTGACTGGTTCTTCTCCTGAAATATACCATGGCATAAAGGAAAATTAAGAAAGACTACAGCTATGTGCGTAATATTTTCCAGAAGACACAACTCTAATGTATATAATTAAAAATTAATGGAAGATTATACAGCTAAATAATTAATCACCTGATAAATTTCTAATAAATGGAAATATCTGAAAGATAGCTTAATAATAACAAGAATTCCATGGGAGTGGATGTGTCGCCTGCTCAGAAAAGAGTTTTAGCTTGAGTTATCGCGTAAAAGATATGGGAACTCAAGATATCGCACGGAAACCTTGTTTCGGACAACACAACCGACGCTGACGACAAAGTAATACCTATATAAAAATATACTGTATACTGCAAAATTTTTGCTGCAGTTCATTTTTTTGCTTTTTTCACCCTCCGTGATGAAGATGAATTTATTACGGCGAATACATATAAACAACACAATATACACAGTAATAAGATGTTAAGGGCGAAATTAATTTCATTGATTTCATGGGTGAAGGGCAAAAATTTCCTCATATACAGTAGTAGATTTATCTAAAGGTTAGCATGTGCTTTTGAAATGAAATGTGCTAGTTAAAATGAAAACCAATCTGATTAAAACCAGATCTTTAATTCCACTCCAACACTCTACGTTCCGGTCAAAGTGGAACGTGGAGTTTCGGAGTGGAAATAAAGATCTGGTTTTAATCAGATTGAAATGAATGAATGATTCATTGTGACCTAAGAATTTTTGTACAGAATTTCCTCCTCTTCCAAAAAAAGCAAGATGAACTTAACTTAAATTCACCAATGATTTTTGCCTTTAAAGAAGAAGGCTATGAGGCTGAAATACTGGATCTGTTATTAACAATGGCTTTATCTAATGAAATAGTTTTCATACTTTTTGATTTTAAATTACAAGGTCATTATTAATCTTGAAAAAGTTCAGGAATTATTTTTTTTTAATATATATTAATTTACCTCCAGATCATGTATGACAGACGTGTGATGGCTGTTCTCCGAGCTCAGCTTGGCTAGCTGCTCCACTGTCGACTCCAGCGTGGAGCTGTGGTTATGGCTCTCGTTCTTAAGTGATTTGAGTCGTGATACAGCATTCTTTAACTGTTTGTTTCTCTCATTTAACTCACCTGTGTAAAATTCAGGTGAAAATTAACATAATTGCCATTATTAGATCAATATATTATTGTTCAAGATTATATTGAACACTCAATTTTTATCAAATGAATTGTTGCCATGTTTTGAGCAGAGTCAAAGTGAAGAACATGTTTTTCTTAATGTTTACCACAGTAAAGCCAAATACAAAAAATGTTGTGTTTCCACTTACCTTACCTTATTGGCATTTAGTGATAGGCACTGTTAAAGTCAGAACTCCTGCTCTATGTAAGCATGGTAAAAATATTTTCCCAAATTAAAAAAATTGCCTAGTTTTTCTGAGGATGATAACGGAAACACAAGTAAATGATTGTATTGGGTCTAATTACGTTACATATATATATCAGTCGCATGATTTAATAATACTGTGTCATTTAGTGAAAACACCCATGTCATATTTATATATATATAATTATCAATTAATGACATTTGTTGAGGTCAATATGTGGTTATATGGACCTGAAAAGAATACATTAATGGAGACAAAGGCAAGGTTAACGTAACTTTTCAGGTCTATATAACCACATATTCACCTCAAAGAAATACTTTACTTATTACATAAGATATGAAATTATGCTGTTTTTATTTTAAAACAAGATGGAATGTAATAAAAACCATCAAAAAGAAAAGGCTTTCATTTGGCAGAGAGCACTGTGTTGTTACATTTGAGAGTGATGTCATATAGAGAATACACGTATAGACCTGCTGTTTCTAAAAATAGTGACTCAAGAGCTAGAGTCAATACCATAAAATATCAACCTGCACATGATCATAACCTAACCAATGAGGATGTGGTAAGAACTTGTGTCATCTAATACATTAGTGTATTTATCAATCAACTAAAAATATACATTTATGGATTTTTGTGAAGGTGAAAATGCATGATGTGAACCAACAAAAATTACAATATTGACAGCTCGGCAAAGATCATTTATCAAAAGCTCTAGATTTTTCAAGAGAAAATTTCATTGAAAAAATTCCACTGTACAGAATCTGTTAAATTCCTCACTCAGAAAACCAAACCCTGAATTAGACAGCATCGTTTCCATGTTGGTATGTTTAAATATGTGTATACAAATTTCCCTATAACCATGATTTATTTTCAAAAGTACAAACCGTCATATCTAGCACATTTCTGTTCCAACAACAGGATTCGCTGTCTGTCTTGTTCCCATGACAACAGCTGATGTTGGTGGGCCGCCATCATATCATTAAGTTCTCTGTCTCGATCTCGGAGCTCGGCGACCAACAACTGAATTTCCTGCCTTTGCTTCTTAATAGTCAAGTTCTCTTGTTCCGAGCCATTCTGATGAAGATAAAATACAACATGACATATCGTCAGGAGAATAAGTAAAGAATCTTAAACATTATACAGAAGAAAAAAATCAATATTTTCTAAAAAAAAAATCCAAAACACACAATACACAAATATAAATTACCAATACCACATATATCTTAATCTTACATCAAACCAGAGCCTGTATTCATGAAACCATTCTAATGCTCAAGCATGGATTTTGTGCTCAAACCTTGGACAAAATGTGATATTTTATTTACGTATTTTTTATTCATCACTGGAAGAAGAAATTGGGCTTGAATACAGAATCTGTGCTTGAGCATGAGAACGGTTTCATGAATACGGCCCTGAGCTAGACAATAAGGATATAGCCCAATAGTGTTAGACAGGTGAAATTTCCAGCTGGACTAGTGGTTCTAAAAACCACGAGCACAATAGACTAGACCAAATTAGATATTACTTATCTTGTTAAATGATATGATATTGGGTAAGTGGAATTTCCTGTGGACTAGTAAATATTAGAAACTATTACCCCAATTGACTAGTGGTATTCAAAATTAATTTCTAGCCCTGCACACACAGCACAAGTTAGTGCAGGTACCATTTGAGAGGGTGAACTTAACATTGCAATTGTCTTTATAGGAATGCTCGGCGATCGAGACGGAGGCAAACATTTTCAATATTTACTATGAAAATATAGGTCAGGACACCAGAACATTCCAAAATCAACTCAGAGGCTAGTATTCTAAAATTGAAAATGTACACCCCTTAATTCAGTAGAAATATCTTGTAGTCAAAATAAAAAAAATAATTGTTCACTTTACATACATATTGTAAATTAAAACTATTAATATAATTTTTAAACTTACCTGTGACCTTAGGGAGTATTTTTCATGGGCTGTAGACGGACTGGTCATCGCTACAGATACTGTCTTCATCATACTTGCATGACCGCTAGGGTAATGTCCACCTCCAGACTGACCAGGACTGGATGGCTGGACAAACCTAGTTCTCTGTCCAACTGGAGAACTTCCTTCTTCATTGTTCCGACGATTTTCAAATAAATGACTGTAGATGCTGTCAGCAGGAGGGTTTTTTGAGACGCTTCCATCAAAGGGAGGGTACTGTTGTTGAGGCATCTCACTTGGAGGCGGAGTGTGAGCTAAGGGTGCCACTCGTCCGGTAACATGGCTTCGGTCATGTGGGCGGGTCTTTGAATGGTTGGCGTGTCTCTGTGGAGGAGGTGGTGACCTAAATCCGCCAGTATGTGGTGGTACGCTGACAGTTTTCTTAACGTGAGCTTTCTTTTTGGTGGAAAATGGAGGAATGGACGACTGTAAAAAAAACCATCTTGTTTAAGCGTAAGGACTTTTCAATGTTTTCTTATAATTTGCATCTTATTCATCTTATATGACGACATATAAGTAAGTCAAAATAGCTACACATGATTAGTTGATGAAAAATTCAAGAGAAAAAAGAAATAGAAAACAATGTAGTATCAAATACAATACATGTATGTAGCATATTTAAAGTCTGATAGCCTTAAGCTGGGGTCATCCTTAAAAAGTAGTTTCATATTAGTTTCCCTACTCAGATTTTTTTCAATAGATAGCTCTAGGTAGCAAGGGATTCTTTTTTTACATTTTCAAAAATATCATGTCTTCATACAAAAAGTCTAAGTTTCAGTGATTTTTCAGCCAGATAGAAAATGTTTGCCAATCAAAAAACAAAAATTGTGTAGGTGCCATTTTTAGTGAAAGTCAGTCGGGAAACTGCACACAAACAATTTTCAAGGTATGGCCTAGTGTTATCATCTCCATCACTACCAGCTAAATCCCATCATGTGACATTGATGAATGTACAAATGTACATGTATATACTCAATTCTTACCTTGACAGGTGTGCTGTGGATAATGTCTTCTGCATTGGATACTGGCAATATACCTGTGAGAAAAAAATAGTGAACTATTATCCTTATAAGAAGAGATATTAAAGGCCAAGCTAAAAATTGTTTATGTTTCTGGTACATGTAGTGGTAACCCTTAACTTCCTATCCAGAATTTGTTTCTGCCTACACAAAAAAGCACTGTTAAAGTCAAGATCACTCTCCTTTTTAAACCACATAAAGTAANAGCAATAGGTCACTTGAGCTAAAGCTCAGGTGACCTAAAAAAGTGTGTTACCTGTACCTATTTCGTCTTTGCGTATTGCAGAGTTATCTTCTCTTGGGAGCAGGTATTGATTGTTACGTCATTGGTTTGTGCGATAAAATTACGTCGTTTTCTCAAAAATTGATGATGTTACCCTCTCAAACAAGTGACGTAACAATCAATACCTGCCCCCAAGAGAAGATAACTCTGCAATACGCAAAGACGGAATAGCTAACTACCCTATTTTTATCAAGCCTGGTTACAGGACACAGTTATTTATTGTTTGGCCTAAAAGTTTTTCACTTGTAAAAAGTGAATGGCATAACTAAAATGACATAATTGTAATAATCTCTTTTGTGTAAGTTTTGAAAATTTCACATAAGAAGAGATATAGAAGGTCAAGGTGATCATGAATTAAACAGGAATCAAATAATTATATAATTAGCGTGTCTCAAAAACCACTGACTTGTATATATATTTACATTACAATAAACTCTACCACTAGAATAGCTCCCTACTGATCAGTGAGTGATCTGTTCTTTTATGTTAATTAATGGATCATTATTTCCCTTTATTTTGCTGCTGTCTATTATTTATACCTAATAATGATATAATAAGTTGATGATCCATATATACAACTGGTAATTTAAGAAAAAGACTGATATTGGCTTAGCCTTAAGCCAGACCGGGGTTTGAATCTGGGACCCTCCAAATTCTAGACCCGCTCTATCAATTGAGCAAAATGTACCTTGTCGTTGGCAATCAATCCAGTCCAGTTCCGCTACAGTTTTATTTTTCTTATTCCCTATTCATCTATATTCTTGTAATTCTAATGTTTTATCAATAAACTATTTAAATAGCTCCCCTATCGCATACCTATATATGCCTGAAATAATACACATGTACCAACATCATACATACCTGAATCATCTAAAAATGTCCCTGGTTGAAAATCCATTCAAGAAGTCCAACATGAATACAATTCATAAATCAAACTGTACTGCAGGTTGGCATAGAGCTAGTCTTGTCAATGTTTGTTCAGTTAGAATGGAAGATTTCTAGGTTCCAACCAGTGGCTGAAAATTAAAGGGAAATAATACAATAATATGATACTGTACTAGGTGTGACAACATAACATGCTTGTTCATGGTACTTTATTTTTGTTCTTTTGTGAACAAACTGTATATTCTGAAGTTTGGTTATATTTTTCATGGTTTCGTAGTTACATTTATTTCAGCTGGAGTCAGATATGGCACGTAAATTTACCCAATAAACCCAACACAAGTGTCGATTTACCCAATAAAACCCAATACAAGTATCGATTTACCCAATAAAAACCAATACAAGTATCGATTTACCCAATACTATTTAAGTATATATATTTATATAAAGTTAAAAATACCCAATATAAGTAACAATGTTGTGCGGACCCGGGTATTTTTGGCAAGATAGTCGTTATTTGGAACTACTTAATTCAATCTATTCCATTTCAAAATATTTCATTGTTAATACAAAGATAAATACACTTATTATAGAAGAAATATAATAATACATATACAATATTAACAAAGGGACCAGACAACAGGCTTATTCTTTATACATGTAAGTCTTTTCCTATGGAGACTTATTTGGTATATCAGTTTTATTGGGTGTTCACTTGCTGTATTGGGTAGTATTGGGTTGTATTGGGTAAATCAATGTTTGTATTGGGTAAATCGGCGCTTGTATTGGGTATATTGCTGTTTGTTTTGGGTTGTATTGTGTAAATCGACGGACCCGTCAGATAAGGTGACAGTACCCAAATTGGATCACCAAACCATCATTTTATTCATTCATTGAAAATTCTGAGGATGAATTATATTCATTTATGGTTGTATCAAAGGAAGAATATTGATGGATGTTCTTACAAAAAGAATTAGCACCCGGGACTCACATGAAATATTTTTAGAACGCTCTGAAGTCACCTATCAGGGGTTCCGGTTTTTGCGAATGTCAGGACCCAAATCGTAACATGTAAACAAAACACTGACATTTGAGTTTGAATTCCTTTTTCTGGTGCTATTTGAACTTAAAAACTAATCATCTGTAGACTTAAAATGGTACATGGCTATCTATTCTAATCTATAATGCTACATCATTATTATAACTGATCTGTTGACATATTTATGGATTTAAAATTATTTTTGCATGAAGTATGTGATCCGATGTGGGTCCTGCCACCTTATACATAAATCAACGGGGCTCATTCACTACCTGGTTACCATTGATGCTCAAAGCTAGTCGGAGTTTCCTCCCGCCATGACACCAGACTTCAGACATTTTGACAGATCAATGTCTACACCAGACATCAATCTGTACTGTCAAAAGGTCTAAAAAGTCTGTTGTCAGGGCCAGAGGAAACCTGGGCTAGTTCAAAGCCAGTCTCAGAGCAAATTACTTTAACTTTTAATTATAAATATACGTTTGTCATTTTTTTAGGAAGAAACTCATATAAAACTGTGAACCATCATTTCGGAAGTTACTGTTATAAATATAAAATCAAGCACAGATATATGCAATAGATTTTTTTTTAAAAGATGAGAATTTGATAATTATAATCATACAGAGGGTACTCCCATAACATGAGAGGCCGCTGGTCGGCCTTTTTTCTATCGGATATGATTTTGCCGACTGCGACGGCGCCTGTCAAAAGTTTTTCGCCGCGTAAAACCTCTAACATTATTGGAGTAACAGAGGGGGTGATGGGGCCGGACAATGTTGGAGTAATAAGCTCTGCGATGTGCTTCACTCAAAATCAAGCATAATGCTCCTGTCTATGTCATTTAAGAATCGCATGTTTAAACATTTTGTTTAATAAAGTGTTAAGTGTATTGAGAACCTTTCATATATATTTAAAGGGTTGGTAACATTTAAAAAAACATAATAAACAAAACATGCACAGACCCATCAGCATGGGTCTGTGGGTAAGCCGGTAGGGTTTGTTTAAATGTGATCCTCGCACACATAGAAAATACAGATAAGAACAATTATAAATTATTGATTATTAGACCAACCTACCAAATATCGTCATGCAAAAGAACCAAAACACTGTAAATTCAAATAAGCTGCAGGAAGGACAAGTTTAGCCGTTTTTGAATTGTTTACAAAATTTCCCTTATCCGGT
Source organism: Mizuhopecten yessoensis (assembly GCF_002113885.1). Classification (NCBI taxonomy): domain Eukaryota; kingdom Metazoa; phylum Mollusca; class Bivalvia; order Pectinida; family Pectinidae; genus Mizuhopecten; species Mizuhopecten yessoensis. The sequence continues at coordinate 294,156 of NW_018480051.1, read as the reverse complement.
TCCTGTTTCAATGCGCATGCGTCTGTCAGCCGGCTACTACACCATTTCCGGGAAATCCATGTGAGTATATTCTGTTAAGTACTGAGTAGAACTGTTTTGTTGTAGATTACTGCTATTGATTTCAGTAATGTGTATGTTTAATCTGTACAACCGTAGAACGACTGCTAATCATGGGAGACATCCATGTATGATTTAACAGATTTCGTACGTAGCAGTGGCAAATGTCCAAAAATATTTCACAGCTGCGCTGAACACAGGGGTCTGAGATCAGAAATGAGAATAAGCTTCCATATTTGTTTGGACCTTAACCGAATGGTCCGATGGGAATGTTAAAAGACATTTAAGGAGTGTTGATTTAACACCCACACTAAGTCTAGAACGTCAAAATACTCCCTTCACATCGGAAGAAGGCCAACTATACATGATGTACATGTATCTCAGGCCCCTGTGGTATTTGCTTATATTATTACATGTTGATATATGAGTGGAATGCGACTTGTTATGTGGGCACTCGCTGATAACTCGCGCCGACGTAAAGCCTTATGCAGTCAGTTTACATATATAAAACGGCTGACACTGGGTGCTCTGAGGATGACCAACTTAAAGTGTAACGTTCCGGGGTCCGTACCCTAGTCACTTCTAAGGATCCATGTGCTGTAGGCTTAGTTATAACTTTACTACAGTTGCAAATATATACAAATATGTGTTACTACCTTGTAACCAGCATACCTATTACCTAATGCTTAATACATGATATGAACAGAATAATTACTGCACGACTATAGAACTGTTACCAAAGCTATCTGCTCTGTATCAATATAACACACTACCGTACAATCCAGGCAGTACACAACTCGACTACCTAGTCCTGGCTAGCCCTAGTCACTATAGTTGCCCTATAGTCAACTACCTAGCTATATGACCTAGTCGCGCAGATCACGACAGCCTTATACTAGTATACAGCTACGGCACTGTCTAATGACAACGACTATCCCTAGTCACGACTAGCCTGGTCACGACTACCCCTAGTCACGACTAGCCTGGTCACGACTACCCCTAGTCACGAGTAGCCTGGTCACGACTACCCCTAGTCACGACTACCCTAGTCACGAGTAGCCTGGTCACGACTACCCCTAGTCACGACTACCCTAGTCACGAGTAGCCTGGTCACGACTACCCCTAGTCACGACTACCCTAGTCACGAGTAGCCTGGTCACGACTACCCCTAGTCACGACTACCCTAGTCACGAGTAGCCTGGTCACGACTACCCCTAGTCACGACTACCCTAGTCACGAGTAGCCTGGTCACGACTACCCCTAGTTACGAGTAGCCTGGTCACGACTACCCCTAGTCACGAGTAGCTCTAACGACTATACCTAGTCACGACTACCCTAGTCACGAGTAGCCTGGTCACGACTACCCCTAGTCACGACTAGCCTGGTCACGACTACCCCTAGTCACGACTAGCTATAACGACTATACCTAGTCACGACTACCCTAGTCACGAGTAGCCTGGTCACGACTACCCCTAGTCACAAGTAGCCTGGTCACGACTACCCCTAGTCACGAGTAGCCTGGTCACGAGTAGCCTGGTCACGACTACCCCTAGTCACGAGTAGCCTGGTCACGAGTACCCTGGTCACGACTACCCCTAGTCACGCCTAGCCTGGTCACGACTAGCCTGGTCATGACTACCCCTAGTCCCGACTAGCCTGGTCACGACTAGCCTGGTCACGACTCCCCGAGTCACGACTAGCCTGGTCACGACTCCCCGAGTCACGACTAGCCTGGTCACGACTACCCCTAGTCACGAGTAGCCAGGTCATGACTACCCCTAGTCACGACTAGTAATAACGACTATACCTAGTCACGACTACCCTAGTCACGAGTAGCCTGGTCACGACTACCCCCTAGTCACGACTAGCAATAACGACTATACCTAGTCACGACTAGCACTGCACAGCCTATGTCCGTGACACCTTCTGTCTAACGGTATCTCGCTACAGCACTCAATCGTTTATTTAATATATAATCCAGGCAGTGTGTGGATCAAGGCAAGACTTATTCAGTCACTTCTATCTTTCCAACACAAAGCCAGTCTCGCATATATTAGGTACTTGCGAACCGTCACTGCTGTACACACGCCGAGATCAGAACAGAACTGGGCCGATTGCCGCTGGATTCTGACTATTTATACTCTCTTGCTATCGTAGCGACACCTAGCGGTGAGTGAGGTATAATCACTGGTACGTTTTAATTGTACCTCGAAAACTATCCGTCTTCTAAGCGTTCAAATTACAGAACATAACACAAATGATTAACGCCAAGAGATCAATGTATCTAACCTGAACAATATGCTAAATCAACGAAGGTAGGATTACGATATGTACATTCATCACACTAGGTTCTGGCGTTCTCTGGTATCTGCGCTGCATTCGACTTGGGTGCAGTCACTCCCCGGTGCACTCTGGCATCCCTAACGTCAACCCCATGCACGTCACCCTCGCCACAACCTCCACCATCACAGTCCGATAGTTATCCTCACTCCATCAAGTGTATCGTACAATATATTGTTCCATGCTTGCTCTCACCTGCATGTTGACTACTTAATCCACAGTACCAGGTCCGTTGCCCAGGGGGAGCCCTTAGGGCTTCTGTCAGCGATATATGTCGTAATCCTATACAGGTATCATTACAGATAAGATACACACTTAATAAATATACAGGTCAACGTTATACAGCAAAAATTATCGCACTCATTACAATATGCGTCCCTTGTTCAGTGTTCACAGGGAGAATCAACTCTTCCCTTTCTCACGGACATAGCAGAAACAGATTTCAATTACCATTAGTAAGACGGCCATTTTAAAAATAAGTCTTGTACAAAGATTGTCATTGTTCTTTAATATTTTGCATTAAATTTTGCTTAAATGTTTAAATATTAATGACTTTTGCACTAGGATCGAGAAGGAATTTCCCATTACACTTTACGGTTCTGATGATGGTTATTCTAGCTACCTGAAACAGCTTTGATATTGATAAATCATTTCCTGTAAAGAAAAAATATAATATACCTTGCGGGACTTTTATGAGAAAAAATGGAAAAGAAATAAACAAAATATAATTATAAACGACAGTTTTCTGAGTGGAAAAAAAAGGTCAGCACGTCTAGACCAGGATTCGAACCCTGGACTTCAGATTGTTTAACTTTCTGTCTAACCAATTGAACTACATTGTACCTGGTCAACAAAAGTGTCCTAGCCCAACTGAGCTATCCAAACTTAAAGGGAGGTAACTGTAAATAGGAAAAACTACGGTGCAGTGGGACAAGGATCTAATTGTTCAACTAATATTAATAATTATAACGACACATTAGCTTTAGTTTGTACTTCTTATAGGATTACAGCACTCACCTTAAGCATCTTATTTACTATAAATATATATAGTCCCACTTTAATTTCTAAACACTAAAATTTCCTGTCATTTAGCAACAGATGCAGTTGTCTTTACTTTGTGATTCAAGATCCATAGGCTACCCTTAGTGATTTCAGTAAGTCCTTATTCCCACTTTAATTTCTAAACACTAAAATTTCCTGTCATTTAGCAACAGAAGCAGTTGTCTTTACTTTGTGATTCAAGATCCATAGGCTACCCTTAGTGATTTCAGTAAGTCCTTATTTCAACAATCCGCCTAGTTTGCCAACATATACAGTCACAAAAGTTTAATTTACATTTAGTAGTTATATAGAAGCCACTTCAAAAAGTACTGGACACAGGTATCAGTTGAATAGCTAATTTGTAAAGGTAACCCATGAACAGCTAGTTCTCAGTGTACATGTATATATAATGTCATATGTACATTGGTCTGGTGCAGACAACTATGATTGTGCACTAATGAATTAGGCTGTCACTACTGTCTACATCAAATTCAATATTGCCAAAAGATTTTTATTATCAACATAAGGCCAAAAAAAGTATGTTCATGTATGTATGTTTCAGGTACCCAATCAACCTACTATCTACTTACCTCCAACCCTAACACCCTAGCAATTTTATCTCAATCGGATAACTAGGTTGCAAAAAATTGATGGGCAAACAAATAAGGCTGTAGCTCTACTATATCTACAAAGGCAGGTATCGAAACTGAATTCAAATCCCATATCATTTTAAAAGACATATTAATAGTTTTTGTGATTTTTTTTCATTTCTTAAATAAGCCCCCCTCCCAGAAATATAATAAAACTAAATCCTGGCTCCTTATTTTCGTCAGTCATGTCACCAGAAACATACATATTTTGTTTACCTTATTATAACATAACATACATGTTAATTGCATATATACTTGCCAACTTTTTGAAATTGTGATGAGGGAAATTGCCAGTGTTCAGAATTAAAAGCATAAATAGCATGTGTGTATATACCCCTAGGCCAATAATAACACTTTTAAATGGCATCTTTTGAGTTGTTCTTTTAGATGAAATCCTCATATCTTAAATAATAGGAATAGTTTAGCAAATTCACTGGTTTGAAAATGCTTGTTTTAGGGACCTAAATCATGAGTCTCCCTCCTAAATAGGGAGAGTTTGCAGGTATGTAATGATATAATTGCTGGCAAGTCAGAAATGGGAAAAACAATGCCAGCTAGCTAGATGACTGTCACACTGAACAATTAAATATAAACATTCCGATATAATTTCAGTAAAACATGGCTACAGCTGTACCAGACGAACCGGTAGTTATACCTGCCCCAGCCGCTGAGGGGCGTCAGTACCTGGTGTATGAAGGGCCGAGATCTGATATCACTTACCCCATGAAGGTTTTGTACTGTGGAGGTCGGTATAATAAATCATGACGGTAAAAATAATGGATATCAAAATGTGAATCAATAAATAGTAAATATTCACAAAAATTATTATATATTATGTTTGAGAAACAAAATGTGAATCCGTACATATTTGTTGTTTGAAATATCAAAATGTGAATCAGTACATATATGTTGTTTGAAATATCAAAATGTGAATTTGTTATGATTCCTAAAAACAATTACGTTGTATGTTTGAAATATCAAAATGTGAATCAGTACATATATGTTGTTTGAAATATCAAAATGTGAATTAGTAATGATTCCTAAAAACAATTTTGTTTTATGTTTGAAATATCAAAATGTGAATCAGTAGTGTCAGTAAATATTCATAAAAATTAAGGATCTTTAGTCTGTCTAGCCTGTAGGGTGCCTTTACTGGGAAACTTTCTCCCAGTCAAATATTCGTCCTTCATCGATAAAAACCTTGTTCACGTAGTGTTTATTTCTTCCTTCTCAAGTAATTAGATTACGATAAATTGTATGTTGTATATATTAATATTTGATGTCATGATAAATTCCCCCTCATTGAGGAGGACGAAAAAGGTGGAAGTTAAACTGCAGTGAAAATTTACCGAGATGCAGAAGCTTTAAGTTAATTAGCAGGTATTAACAACGCTCACCATTTTTTTTAATCTTTACTATACATGTGTTTAAATATATATTTGTAAAAGTTTAAAAAAAAAAACACTTTTTGTTTCAGAATGTTCCATGCCACTTGAGGTGAGTTTTTAAGGAATATTTCTATGCAAAAAAGTACACATTCTGTTACGACAACAATTTAATTACTGAGTTATCATGGGTCAACATATTTAGTCACAAAGTATTACAGTACTAATGAGTTATAACATATAGAGTCACACCTGTTAATTAACAATTTACCAACATTGTATGCTGTTAGAGGTTTTAGGGGTAAACAATTTCGTTTTAATATACTAGGCTGTAACCAGATTTTGAAGAAAAAATAATACAGATACTTGCTCAGCCTAATAATTTTATATTAAAAAACGAATGTACATAATATATTTTGTCTTTATTTATCTGATCAGATTCTTCACTATGTCTGTCTTGGTAACAAGACTTGTAAGAGTTGTTTCCCTTTGAACCTGAATCTTGTGTATGGTAGGAGCATTATTTTTCTGTTTTCAGTTCTGCGAGTATTACCCAAACTATGAGAAGTGTAAGAAGTGGCTGGAGACAAACTTGCCCGATCAGTTTGAAAAGCTAAAGGCTGGTATGTTCATTTATTTCTGTCCAATATTTTGTACCCACTACTTATCTTTTAGTTTAACTCATCAAATCTGTATAACAGGGTTTGATATAGCTATTGTATATTTCTGGCATCAGTTTCACAATGTTCTTTGAAAGAAATTCCCAAAGTTAGAATTTTCTACAGGAACATTTTACTGACTTGAGATGTTCCTTAACCTCTGTAGGCTTTCTTAAGGAACATTTTATGCTAAGAAATTTATTTCTAAAGTTAAGAAATGTCTGTTTAACACTTGGGACAGGAAAATCATCATGAACTCCTTCACCCGTACATTTTTTAATTGGACTTGCCCAGTCTTTGATATGGTAAGGTTCAAATGTGACTATAGGGACTAAATAAGGTTTATGATATGCAAATATGATCAGCTTCATAGCACTTATCCTAAAGACATTATTAAAGTTTGTGGGCTTGTTGAAGGCACATGTTCTCCTCTAAGTTTGAGGAAGTATACTACTTTCATAACATGCACCATATGTTCTGCATCACAATTTAATGTACATACTAAAAAATTATACCAAAAATTCAGTCATGGGTGGTAGATTTAGAGGGCTAAAAAAGTTCACAATTTAAAGCTACAGTTTTTGGTAGTCGTGGCACAGGGATGCTTAAATTTGGGACTTCTAAAGATATTTGAACAAAATACTTTGTGCATAGACATAAATGTATCGCCACTTTGTGCTTACGCCTGTGTTTTATTCCAGAGTTCATTTCAGAATCCCTATCTTAGTGTCAATTCTGTTGCAGAAAATTTATCTCAAAAACGCTCTCTCATATACTCTTTGACAAATATAGCTTTATAACAATCATTTTTTGAGATAGTGAGGATGGAGAGATAAAAATAGTGTTCTCTGTTTAGATGGTGAGGATGGAGAGACTGGAGATGCAGAGAAGAAAAGACAGAAGAGAGGAGGGAAGGGACAGGTAAAAGCCAAGAAGAAGGCCGAACCTCAAGGAGTCAACCTGGGATACATTAAACGTGGAAAGAAGAAGAGCACAATTATTACTGGCCTCTCAACCTATGGTAAATTGTCTTATTTTAGATAGACAATCAAAAGGAAATCTTGATAATGACATGAAAATTACATTTAAAAAAAGGTTACGATGAAAAGAATTTTATTGAAAAAAGGGGGTGTAATTTTGAAAGGAAAAAGAGAGAAGAAAAATTTATAAAGAAAAAACAACAACATACAATTAAAATTTAATATAAAAAAATAATTGATTAAAGCAAACTAAGATTTTTTTTATAATGATTGGGGCTACACGTGTGACCATATCATAATAAACATATTTTGTTAAAGAGAAAAAATTGGTACGTGGAAAAACTATAATAGTCATCGGGTTATCATGATATCTGATATCGTCATACCAGTAAGTGGGTTTCTCTGTATAACAAAATTTATTAAAACTAACTTTAAGAAAATCTTATGAAAAGTAACATATATCTGAATTTTAGTGCTGTGATGGGTTTCAAAACAGCTTCAAAAGTAGTAAAATTGTTTTTTTTGTCAAAGTACATAAGATGATTTATTTTACTGTAAACCAAACTTTTCACATCTGTTGCAGAAATTGATCTGAAGGAAGCCAGTCAATTCTTCTCCAAGAAGTTTTCGTGCGGCTCATCCGTGGTTGCTGAAGATGAAATATCTGTCCAAGGAGATAAACGGGACGATCTGTTTGATATTCTCTGTGAAAAGTGGCCTCAGGTACGTGAACTCATGAATTATGTCAGCAATATTATTGTCAAACTGTTTAAATTCCAGCACAAATAAATAAACTTTCAGGCATTTCATGTAGAAATAGAAGACAAACCCAATTAATCACCCAAGGCGACAAAGCAAAGCTATATTCAATTTCGATATATCAATTATAATATGATAAATTCCTGGAACTTGAGTAAGTCTACCGTTGGGCAAAAGATAAACTCAAATTTGTACAGGTCTGAAACTAATCTTGATGTTAAAATGTGGTCCCTCTTTGAATGTCCACTGTCATGTGCCATGTCAGAAATAAATCGCCAGAATACAGCTTTTCTATTGCACAAAATCATGGTATGTACTATAATTCATCAATTTTGCTTATTTCAATTAACGCACTGGAAAGAATTGGTGCAGCATTTCAATGGGGTTGCACTCTAAAGTCACCATCAGAGCCATGCTATCCCAAGGAGTCAAATACACCAACATACCACCTCAGTACACATACCTACATGTACGCATACGAAAACACACGTTGAGGGCAGTCTTTATATGACCGTATAGCTGTTAATATAACATTAAAGAAATTAAACCAAACTTAACTTAAGCTACAGATTTATACTTGCTAAGTGGTGTGAAATGATACACCTATTCATGTGCGTACAGGCAATGTTAACTCATTCACCTCTGAAATTTCATAATGAACTATACCAACCTTTGAATTGGAAGAGTTCAAATGTGTCTTCAGGAGTGAATGAGTTAATCTGGTCGATTTCACAGGCAAATGAAACGGACAACACTTGTTGGTTTCATAGTGTCCAACTTGAGGAGAAACTGAAGTATTGATCTTTGATAGAAAACAACTGTTTAAAACAATTATAACGATTAAATCTTATATCAAACTTTTCTTTCTTTCAGATTGATGAAGATGGTATAGATGACATTGGTGAAGTAAAGAGATGATGAAAATATTTAAATAATTTATCTTTATATTTGAATGCCATTAAATCAAATACACACTCTTTCATTGTTTTGGTTATTTTTGTATTGCTGAACATTTATTTCTGTAAATTCATCCAAAGAGTGTTCAGATTAAATGAAATTTATAAAAATGAATTTGAAGGCATACATTTCTGCTTACTTGGAATACTGTGTCAATGGTTTGGGCAAAAAGAAGAAGAAAAAAAGAAAAAAATAAATTGGTGGAATTTTATGGTCAAAATAAAAAGTACGGTAAACTTAAGTAATGCATATTTTTTAGCCCACCATCATCTGATTGTGGTTTATTCAAATGTCCTTTTGTCCTGTGGTCTGTCTTTCTCAAAGGTCATAGGTAGGTTACCTGTGGTCTGTAGTTGTGCAACAAAATGGCCAATAGGTGGCCATCATTAATTTTGACAGTGAAGGTTTGTTATCACTATTTCTCGGGAAGTACTGCAGTAATCTTTCTTAAATTTCATATGTAGATTCTCCTTGGTCCTTAGTTGTGAATGTTTTATTTTGAGAGCGATAATAAAAACAAGAAGGCCGCAGGAAGTACTTAACCGATCTTTCTCTTATTGCAATGATTGGTTCTATTTCTTTCACATTAGGTACTGTACTAGTAAATATGTGAAATGACAAACTCACTTTGAAGGTTGGCTTTTATACACAGCAGCATGAAGTTTAGATCAAAATTACCTAAAGGTTCATTTACTGTATAAATGACTCGATCAAACAGATAAAAGAAAATAACTGACAGAACTAAGGAAGATGGTGGGCCCAAGATCCCCCGGGGATCTCATGTTTTAGTTAGACAAAACGTCCTGTGTCATATCTGAGTCTTTTGGAAGTAATCCAAATTTTTAGCTCACCTGCCCGAAGGGCAAGTGAGCTTATGCCATGGCACAGCGTCCGTCGTGTGTCTAACTGTCAACTTTTCCTTTAAACCGCTACTAGTCCTGAACAGCTAAGTAGATTTTGACTAAATTTGGTCAGGGTACTCAATTTTGTATAACTGGTGGGTGTGGACCCCTGGGGGTATAGGGGTAGGGCCCTATAGGGGAAATAGAGGTAAAGCCTTTAAAATCCTTCTACCATAGCGATTAAGGGATTTTATCCTAATTTAGTCTGGAGCATCCTTGGGCCAATGGGACTGAATGGGTGGGGGGCAGAGGGGCGGGACCCAATAAGGGATATAGAGGAATGGCTTTAATATCCTTTTTCTTCCATTGGGATGAAGGTATTTTGACCAAATTTGAACAGTAGCATCCTTTTTGGAAGGGAAATCAATTTTGTATTAATGGTGGGTCTGACCCCCCCCCTGGGGCCTGAGGGTTGGGGCCCAATAGGGGTTATTTAGCAATTTTGAAAAAATTCTTCTTCTTCTGTAGGAATGACAGAATTTTGTCCATTTAAAAGCATCCTTTGGGGAAGAGGACTTAAATTTTTATAAACGGTGGGTCTGACCCCCCTTGGGGTAGAGGGGTGGGGCCTAATAGGGGAAATATTGCAAATTTTTCAAAATCCTTTTTCTTTTGTAGGAATGACAGGAATTTGTCCAAATTTTAGATGCAGCACCCTTGGGTGAAGGGGAACTAATTTTGTATAAACGGTGGGTCTGACACCCCTTAGGGCAGAGAGGTGGGGCCCAATAAGGGATATAGAGGAATAGCTTTAATATCCTTCTTCTGTTGGGATTAAGGTATTTTGACCAAATTTGACAGTAGCATCCTATAGGGAAGGGAAATCAATTTTGTATAAATGGTGGGTTTGAACCCCCTGAGAATTAGCTTTAAAACCCTTCTTTCTGTAGGAATGACAGGATTATGTCCAAATTTTGTCTAAAGCATACTTGGGTGAAGGGGGCCTAATTTTGTATAAACGGTGGGTCTAACCCTCCTGGGGGTAGATGGGAGGGGCCCTATAGAGGAAACATAGCATATTCTTCAAATCCTCCTTTTCCTGTAGGTATGACAGGATTTTGTCCAATTGCATATAAATATAATCCCTGACTAACCATGTAATACTTGTACACTTTCAGCAACATTCAACATCGTTCTATTTCAACTTCAATTTTGCTAACATTTCCAGGTGAGCGATACAGGCCCTCTGTGCCTCTTGTTTTTCTGCAAATGGATACGTAAAACATGGGAGTTTCACAATGGTCTGCCATAGGTCTCGCAGTGTATTTCATTTATATAAATAATCAATATTTGTTCTCGGAAGTTGCAAAATGTTCAAAATAGATACTATAGAATTTAACTACATGTGCAGATCCTACTTCAATTTAATATCCTACGGTGTGTTACGTAGTTGTTGAAACCACATCTAGAAAGATGTGTGAATTTGCACATAGGAAGGTATACTGGAAATTATTTTACATATTACACGTCATGAGCTCGATAAAACAGTTATTTAAATCAGAAGCAGAAAATACATGTATGAGTAATAATTGATGATATCTTGATTGTGAGGAAACTGTAGTATTCATTAAAGCTTTAAAAAGAGGACATTTCAAAATGAAAATGGCTCAATTTCCCGTAAATCGGTTTATACGCTTTTTGCCGCTTTCATATTTTATTTTTAACCCCAATTAATAGGATTTAATAGGATATTAGTGGACGCAGGCATTGTTACCTCTATATCCACATCAATATAGTTTGAATAACAACGTGGTAAACATAAAATAAGCCTACACACCTAAGACGCTGTGTGATGGTACTCGAACTCGAAATCTTTCTAGAATTCGTCCCAAGTTTTTCTCAAAGTCAAATACATTACGAGATGGGGAAAAAATCATCTTGTGAGAGACTATTCCAGATACCAATCATTCTTTGATTAAAATAATGTTTCTAATATTTAAATGACAGTGTTGTTTGAGTGTATTTTTACTGTGTCCACGAGCTTTTCCTTGAGCGGCGAGAACGAACAATCCCTCCACCAAATTCGGATCAAATAGCCCATATCTCCGCGCAAGCGCCTGTAAGTAGCCAATAGTCTTAAATCTCCTCGTCTTAAACCCGGGGAGTAATTTTGTATATCTTCTTTGAACGTTCTGCATCATATTTGCTGTCACATTTATCATTTGACTGTGGAAGTAGAAATTTTCGAGTGTGGAAATGTTCGCGTATTGGGATAAAGTGCTACAAAGTATGCTTTAACTCAAGGTCACAAAGGTCAAATGTGTAACCAGAAGACCCAGGGTGACGATATCTGGCAAGTGGAATGCTGGGATGAAGGGCTACCAAGTTTGTTTAAAATCAATGACATTGACTCTTGTTCTAGGTCACATTGGTAAAAATGTTAAAATCATTCAACAACATCTTTTCAATACCAGAAAGTCCAAAAGTGATGAAATTCGGCCAGTCACATGCCGAGATGATGTGCTATCTAGTTTGTTGAAACGAATGACCTTGAGTCATTTTTTAAGTTCAAGGATGTGGAATAAATTTACGAAAGCGAGTTTAAAATTTATGTAACAGCTAAGAGAGTTAAAACCATACGGCTAGACCGGGATTCGAATCAGGGATATCCAAAGGCTAGACAGACGCTGGCGATCGCCCTAGTCATTTCCGCTACATTTTTGTACAAAGAATCCATCTTCCCATGTTTCATAGGTTTTCTGAGTGTGACCGATAAGGAATTTCCTTACAGAAGGAATTAATTTACCATCTTTCGTCGCCACAGGAGAGACAAAAATGGGAATAAACAGCCATCAGATACGACTTGATGAAGGACTGTATACCACTGGGTCAGATAAGACAGGTTTCGCTGTATAAAACATTGTCATATTTCACTGCAAATAGTCTTCCGCACGAATACAAATGTAAGGTTTTATTGTTAAGATAACAAGTTCCAACAAGCTAACTTCCGTAAATCGAACTTTGAATATTCGAATTTCTCGATGTGTCGAAGCTATGACGAAGGCCGTTTTTTCCGAAATAACACTACTTACATTTTATTAATGAATAGAACTATTAGTCAAATCTATCGCTTTTCGACGTATAATCATGGTCCGTTGCTTATGAAAACATTAAAAATTACAACTGATAAATTAATAAGTAAAATAAAAAAACAACATTATCACAGACACAGACTTTGAAGTTTAATCCGTAAACAAACCAATATTCATTTTGATAAAATCACCACACATACTTCGGAGTATGAATAATGATGCTGTTCTCATTACTGTGAATTTTATATTTACAGATTTTTAAGTAAAATTCCTTAGCCAATATTTCATCATTTAAGAATCCCAATCGGTCTCTATAGCATGTATGTACAGAATGTCAATGATGTTCGATGTTCAACATTCGTGAGTGAAAGTTCCGATGTTTCGAGTTTTTTCTATATGGTCCGGCAAAGTTCGAAACATTGATGCTTGAATGGATAATATTAGGACGGTCACTAATGTTAAACATTTGTTTTAATCCTATTCAAAAGGAGTATTCCATAAAAATCATAGCAGATGTTGCGATGCATAATACGGAATCATAGTTGTTCCAAGGGCGAGGGCCGCATGCATATAGCCCCAGCCCCTATATGTTAGGGTCCAGGGCCGAGGCTCGGATGTCGGACAGGGACGGGGCGGAGCTCTCTAGAAGCTGTAGAAGTTAATACAGATATAAAAGCATGAACTTTACCGGGGATTTCCTGGGTTTTATTTTTTCCAGCATCATCCCCAACTAAAACAGTTATATTAAAACAAATTTCACTGTAAATGATTAAATAGTTCTGCCGAGAATAGCGAGGTGATATTTTCTTTTTTTTTAAACAAACAAATCGGACGCTCCTAACATATTTGTACCCCACTTCTTACAACGAACTTGTGCCCAATCCTGCTTTCGTATGACAATGAAATATGTTTAAATTAAACCTCTTACAAAATACATAAAAACTTTTTTAAAATAGTGTGTAGAGATGAAGAGAGAAACAGATATCCATGTTTAATTTTTAATGTGTCTTTAAACTTTTTTTTTTTTTCCCTGTAACCTTTTGATATTGTTTTATACGATAAAAACAATCATACACGAATTACTAACCTCGCCAGTCCCTGAATGATTGCTTACAGATGATGGTAATTCTGTACCATCACTGATGTCATTCTTGTTGCGAAGCCTCATTTGACGTCATCAGGTGCTGGTCAGCCCTCTTCAGTAATCACTACATCCTCCGGCTGGTGGGTCAGTAGTGGTGGCCAAACCACTACTCGTCTATGTCGGCTTCCACATCGGTTCTTCTCGTTTGTGCCATAGCCAGCACGATGCTCTCTCTGCAGCTTCTCCCAATCGTCTGATGGCGATAGCTCTTGTCCTCCCAGTGAGTCTTGTCTAGTGTAGTGTCCTCCACACTGACTGTGCGGGGAAACCTCTACAGCCAACCTCCACACTGGAAAGAGCCATACTGTCCATCCTTTGCTCCTGCACTTTTCCATTAGCTCATCATGCTTCGCTTTCTTCCTCTCGTGGGCTTCCTTGCAGCCTCCCTCCCATAAAACCATTATTGACAGAACAGAGCCAACTTAACAATCAGCTACTAGAACTGTTTATCCAATTTATTTTCTTTCGTGTGAAATGTTATTTTTCAGTTAAAGCTTTTGGAAGATCGCATTGAATTTCAGTATTATCAAGTCTCGTATTTCAAGTTTCAACGGAGTGTCTCTGATGCTAAATGTCATAGTACAAATTAGAAACTCATTGATATCGTCCAATTCCACCAATCCAAGGACTCACATACACGTAGGTACCTCAAATGCTCGTCTAATCTGAAAATGTGTCTCTAGTTTTATTGACTTCGACATGATAGATTCCATTGCATACAGACAACAGAACCAAAACAAGGATTTGTATCTCCTTTCAGAATCATACATTGTATTTTGTCGATGATATTCAATTTAAAGCTCACTTTCTGGAGACTTAACGTTTCATCAAGCTGAAGCAGATTGACCAATCCCACAGAAGAGTTGCATCAAAAATAAGTGTGTATATATGATATTTTGTTTATAAATATTTAAAAATATATATTAAAGTATATTTTAAGATCATGTTCATTACACTTGTAGTGAATTTGGGGAGAGTTATCTCCTTTCGACTGCTGACCACGCCGACACTATCGCTGTGACGTTTCGGCCCTGTCTCTCTTGAACAGAATCATTTCTCTTCTTGATACAAATTTGACCACATTTCATATCAAATTTGTCTCCATGCCAATTGAGGTTTATGCCCCCACAAGCAAATACAACGAAAATATTGATAATATCGAGCTAATGCAAAATTATAAAATAACATTATTATTCATTTGTAAGTTACATCCTTAATTAACTCAAACACAAATCACAATTTTCGTCTTTCCGGGGCAAACGTATGGTTTTGTTTGTGGTTAACATCCTATTAACAGCTATGATCGTTCAAGGACGTGTCAGGTTTTGATGGTGGAGGAAAGCCGGAGTTCCCAGGGAAAAACCACCGACCGACGGCCGGGGTGAAAAGACGAAACAACTCAATGACACAAGTCCGGCGCCACCGAACATTGGCTTTAAATCTACAAATATAAACCACAACGATAAGGGGTTTGATACATAATAGCGAGGTTGAAATGATAAATATCTTTGTGGTTCAACGTCATGAAGACAAACAGGACAACGAAATCACTAACTGATGTCTGACTATCTACAGTACTAGTAAGGATAACGCAGTTAGCGTTATACAGTGTAAACTGAATGCCAAGTTATCTTCAGATTGGTTGATGAATCCGTTTCACAGCATACGAATATGGTTTTAGACATAAACCAGAACATAAGGTTGACGTGACTAGTGGCGCAGGAAATGCTAGCTACGGTTTATCGGGAAAGGTATTTAGACTGGTTAAGTAAATATGTTAGTAATAGACGACAGCTTTTATTGATAATGATACGTCTTCTATTAAAACTACTAATGCTGGGGTCCCTAAAGGCTCAGAACTAGGCCCTTTACTTTTTGTTTTATACATTAATGATACATCTGATAATCTTGAAAGCTTGTCTAAATTATTTGCTGACGATACGTCTTTATTGTGTTCTGATTCATCTTCCCAGAATATCGAAACAAAGATTAATAATGACCTGGAAAAAACAAAGATTTGGCTGGTGACATTCAACCCTGCAAAAACGAAAGCTTTAATGGTCTCTTACTCTGAACTTGAGTATGTTTTCGATTTAAAATTTAATAACGTAAGTGTTGATTTTGTTGACAGTCTTAGGCACCTGGGAGTACGTAATTTTGAATGAAATTTGTAAGTGGAGTACCCATATTGAAAATATTTGTATAAAGGTATCGAAGCAGTTAAGTGTTTTACGTAAACTGAAATTTATTTTGAATAGAATAACGTTAAGTAACATTTTTAGATCATACATATTCTTCCTCTATTATAATATTGTTGTGAGGTATGGGATGGGTACACTCTTGGTGACGCAAACAAATAAGAAAAACTTCAGCTTAAGGCTGTAAGGACTATCACCGGGTTACCGTCTTTCTCAAGTAGAGGAACAATGTATTTTGAAACTGGTCTAGAAACTGTAACTGAACGTAGAAACTAGGCGGAAATTACAACTGTTTTACAAAAAACAAGAATCTTACACCTAACTATCTTACCTCTTTTCTTCCCCCTACAGTTTCAGAAAACACACACTATAACCTCCGTATTGCTGAAAATTACTGTTTGCCTAACTCACGACTCCAATTAACTTTGTCTTTTCCCCCCCACCACAATCCTACTCTGGAACCAGTTAAACCTTGATATATAAGACACAGCGTTTCATACACAGTTTTTAAAGATACTCATGTGTATTATCTCATTGGTGATCGAAAAAGTAATGTTTTACACACCAGATTGAGAAATAGCTCTAGTACACTAATCAATAACTTGTTTCATGGATTTTCAGCATTAATTTAATAGATTTTCAGCATTGTCAATATGGACATCCTATCGAAGGTACTTATCACTTCTTTTTTATTTGTAATAATTATGCGGATCAGATAATTAAACTCTTTCGCGAAGTAAAAGATTTCATTCTACTTGACTTGCAGTAATAATGAATTGTCCTATCAAGAAAACACCCTAATAGCCATACAGACGCAACCGTTTATTCTACATACTAACAGCTTTTGAGTATATTTTGTTTGCACTCTTTCATGTTTACCAACTAAACCGAATCTAGTATCTCTCTCTCTCTTTCTCTAGATTCTGACTCTCTAATATTAATGAAATCTAGTGAATATATTATATGTATCTATAATATATGTGATGAAATTAGGCCATGTGCGTGTAAACGGACTAGTGGAGACGGAAGTACTAGCAAGAATTGAATGCACAGGAGAAAGCTACAAGGCACGGGATGTCATAACCATTTGAATAGCAGAAAGTTGAGAATAGTGAATAGACTATCACTAGTTAAGTTATTACATGGAGAAGGAAAAATCACATGGCCCGAGATACACGGATGTTTTATTACATAATTCAATACTGAAGTCTGTTTTCTTATATACTAAGGATAACTCTGTCTGTCGGTCTGTCTGTATGTCTGTCTGTATGTCTGTCTGTCTGTCTGTCTGTCGGTCGGTCTGTCTGTATGCGTGTCTGTCTGCCTGCCTGTCTGTCTGTCTGTCTGTATGTATGTCGGTCTGTCTGTATGTGTGTCGGTATGTCTGCATGTCTGTCTGTCTGTATGTGTGTCGGTATGTCTGTCTGTCTGTCTGTATGTCTGTATGTGTGTCTGTGTCTGTATGTCTGTCGGTCTGTCTGTCTGTATGTGTGTATGTCGGTCTATCTGTATGTGTGTCGGTATGTCGGTATGTCTGTTGGTCTGTCTGTCTGTATGTATGTCTAGATCTGTATATGTCGGTTTCTTTTTCAATCAAAGCCAATGTAAATATACATGTAATATGCCATCTTGAAATTTTGTATTGATGTATTGGTGGGTAAAGGGTTTAATATATTTTGTTAAACATGTGCCCAACTACTATTGCATATAAATTGCAATAACATATGTTTAAAACAAGGAAATGCGGAACGTTGTAAATACGAGTTACCTCCCATAGGCTGTTTACACAGAACTCGGTATACAGAGCTGCCTCCGTATACTGCACTGCCGAAAACAAAATAGCACGATACCATACAAATTATATTGGAAGTTAAAATCTGATCTCCCTTAGAACGTCCTTGGACAAGAGGAATTAAAGTTGGTGTAAATGGAAGGTGTGCCCCCTTCCTGGCAGCATGGCTGAAAAGGGGCAAATTAGGTACACTGTTAAATAGAAATACAAATAGAGGTACGTACCGTAATCAATTTGGTGGGGTCAACATTTGGCCCCCTCTTTGATTTCCTTTATTCGTTTGCCATATGTAGATACGTAAAAATGAACAATAACTGCATATATAATTATTCATAATTACAACTGATAACCGTAGTGGACCTCCTTGCATAACACCAGGTTGAGTGACAGGGGTATCCTTACAAAATGACAGATAAATGCCACAGAAGAATGTTGTTTTGAAAATGAATTATGATAGTATACAGTGCATAAAATTACTGTTATTTTGATACCACATATGTCATATTGGTATATATGAAGTAAGCGTAGTGATACTTTTAATAAGAAAAACATGCACAAATTTCACAAAATTCAAAATATAACCAACATTGTCAACTTGCCTATATATAGTTACAATGGTAGTCTATATTTTAAACTTCTTTAAAAACTTTCCATATATATATATTCTGTCTACAGAATCATTTTTAGGAAATATCAAAACCGGTAAAATACTTTTTTAGCAAGTCCAAACATAACCAAAGGCAAATTTCACATAATCATGGAGATTTGATTATCAATGGTTTTTTTATGGTAAATACCGATAAATTTTCTGTTTTTGTATTATATCAAAACACTTTATTATAAAACGTTTGTTTGAAAGTTATGTGCAAAAGTAATAACTCATGAATATATATTATATATATGTATTCTGCCAAAGTAATCGTTGCCCTGGAGAACTACTTAAGGTTGTGATTGTGTTATAGACAACAATATGCAATAATATAAAAATAATAACATAATCTTGATAGTTATTATACACTTCATTATTCCCCCAGCAACGAAGTTAGGGGGTATACTGGATCAGCTTTTCTGTCCGTCCGTCCATCCGTCCGTAGAAAAAGTTTGTCCGGACAACTCCTTCTAAAGTAATGGACCAATTTCAACGAAAGTTCCCAGATATGATAACTACCACTTGAAGTTTTGCATCCAGGTATTATTTTTATTCATTTTGACCCTTGTTTTACAAAGTTATTGCCTTTTGTTGAAAAATCATTGTCCGGACATGTCCTCCAAAACCAATAGGTCAATTTCAACGAAAGTTTTCAGATATGATAACTACTACCTGGTGTTGTGCATCCAGGTATTGTTTTTTCAATCTGACCCCTTTTTTCACGAAAAAATGACCCTTTGTTTATAGATATGGTAACTGCCCCCGGACATTGTGCATCCAAGTTGTACGTTTTCATTCCGACCCTTTAAGAGGTATATTAAAGCCCTTCGCTTACAGTTCTGGTTTATAAAGGAGCGGGTGGTATTAGTTAACCTTTGGCTTACAGTTCTAGTTATTATTTTATTTTACCTACTACCCATTCACTAATCAAAATATGAAGGAATATTTCTTTATTTTATATCGTTAACTCTAAACAAATAAAGCAAGGAAAGATTTCCTTGTCTGACTCCCCATACAAACATTTTATTCTAGCAAATTTGATTTTGTGACCTTGAACAAAGGTCAATGTCATCGATGTTTATAAAACTTAAATCCATTCACATGAACAACCTACTTGCCAAATATCAAGACCCAATGACCTTTCGTCATGAAGAGACACAACTTAAAGGAAAAGTGGAAAGAAAGCTATGTTTTCCTTTTTTTGAATTAAAATTTTATATGACAAATTTACCGGTTGTTTTTTTGAAATTTCTAGTGTTGAAAGTTATTGTTGGTAGCCAACTTTCAAGCAAGTATGAAAAAGGTCCCATTTGGTCATAAAATGAATTCTGAAACTAACTGGTTCTGATTTAAGCTTCCTATACCCATACCTTTTTGTATTTATCTTATTTTGAAATTCCAAGTGGGGCCGACGCTAATGTTAAATCTCCATAGGCGTTGACCCTACCTTTAATGTAGAGTATCCTTTGGCAAAGGGGACTCAATTTTGGTCAGGCTTTGGGCAGAAGACGGGGCCCAATAGGGCAAAGCGGGCTCAATCTCGTTGTTCCCCATACCTTTGGGGCGGAGTGGCAAGGTTCAGTAGGGAAAAATATAGGTACATTATTTGCCTTCGATAGAAATTAAATGGAGGTATTTTAACCAGAGTTTCCTTTGGAAAAACGGAACTCGGAAATAGAGATGAATGAATGGAAGGATTCTTTTTCTTTAATTTGGTCTGGAGCATCATTCGGCAAAAGGGATTTTTTTTTTATAAACAGATGGTATGTTCCCCAACGGGGCAAAGGGCCCAAGATGGGAAATAGTAGTGGAGCTTTGAAATATAATTCCTTCTTTAAGAACGTAAGGATTTTAACCGTATTTGGTTTGGTGTAACCGTTGAACAAAGAATAATATATTTTGTGTAAATGGAGGTTGTGGTCCCCCTGGGGGCAGGGGAGAGGATCCCAATAGGGTAAATAGAGGTAAATCTTAGAATCCTGTTTGTTCCCCACAGAAGTAGGTATCTAAACCAAAATTGATTTATACAAGTAGCGTATCCTTGTTCCAATATAAATCAATGTTGTATAACCATAAAGGATGGATGCCCCACACCCAAAACGAGGGCAGAGGGGTCAAGTTGGGCCCAATACAGTAACGGTGTTGCTGAGAGGCAGAGCCATTATTTGGAAACATTTGCAATATAACATTTAATGAGAATGTTTTGTCCAAGATTGCTTAAATATCTAGATGAGCGATACAGGCCATCCGAGACTCTTATTTTAATTTCTGTTTTAATTTTTATATATCTAGCGATCCCGGCATTGTTTATACAATACAGCATGCATGGCAGGGGTAACGTGGGGGGAGGGGGTCTATGGTTATCGTCATACCGGGGGAAGGGCTATCATCACACCGTATCGGTGCTACCCATAGAGAATCCGCGTCCTATATTGGTCTGCTACAGATGGTCTCTCCGTTAAAAGTAGTCCAGATCCGGTCCTAATATTTGTACACACAGAGTAATCGGAGGGATATCAACACACGGAACATTAATTAGGCAAATTTAAAATTCAGCACGTGCATTCACCCTGTGACTATTAGACATGTTCTCCCCAGGGAGGCTTAACACGTGCAATATTTGGCACGTACACCCACCGATTACAACGTGTTTAATTGATTTAGTGATAAGCGGATATTGACAAGTGCGTTAACCTGCCTTACTGTAACGGGATATGCAAGTACCTACCACAGTCGTACAACATCGGAAAATATTTAAATTGCGTTTTTTTGATATCCACTTGAGCTAAAAATAATTAAGAATTTGTGAAACGTGCTTATTATAAATAGTATTGCAGACTGCTATGCAAATATCGTCATAGGAAATCTCATTTTTAATTGTTGGTTACTGAAATTTTCCATGCGTTTCAAGATGTGTCATTTTTCTTTTGTTCCTTAAGGTACAGTTGTATGACAGGAAGTCGTGTGAGGATTTCAAACAGTTACATCGTGAATAAAAAAAGTAAGATAGGGATTTGAAAGGAATGCAAACAACAGTCATGTTTAATCCGTCGATTTTCATTTTGGTTATAAAAGTCAGCAAAGTCACCATCTATCCATTATGGATTTTTGTTGTGATCAGTATGAATTTGTATGATCCCGAGAAAGCAATTTTAACCGAGACGATGTCGATGTCAATATCATTTTCAGGTTCATTTAACACATATTCACCGAAATAAAATCATTAATTGTTATACATGAAACTGTTATAGATTTTGATGCTTTTATTATTGAACAAAACAAAGCGTAATCAAAACGTTAAGAGAGAACTGCATTTGACAAAGAACATTGTGACGTTACCATTGGAGCGACGTCATAAAGCGAATTGTTCAAAGGGTGATTAGCTTAACCAGTGATTAGCACAAATTTCATTTTTTGTGTATCTTTGAAACTTAACTATTGACTGAGTGACAAATTTCCATATATCAAGTATTTCGTACAGTGAATTTATATGTAAAATTACGAGTTGTTACCTTGTATATTGACGATTTTTTTTATTGATTTTTTTATATTACTGGAAGCCACCGAATCCTTTAAACAGGAACACATTTTAAATACATTTTTAGCGAAGGACATGTGAAAAATATCTTATATACAATACATCTGCTTACATATCCCTTCGCATGCTTTGTACATGACTGTAGTGCAAGCAGACATTTTTTAGAAGTGAATTTCACAAAGTCAATATAGCAGTACTTCAGTTGTCGCCGACAGTACGATCTGTTTTGTGACATTTTCTCTCGCGCTTGTTTGGTCGGCTCTTTAGATATAAATAAAATCCACAAAGAGCTCGCTAGGGTTATCTAGTGCTGTTTACGACTAATCGCGATCAATGGCGTCCTCTGAGTGACATTTTCTTAGACTTGTAATAAAATTAAGTCTGAGGAAATTGACTCGCTACTTTCGCGCTGACAGTATAACGTCTCCAGGAATATGGGAACATGAAACAGACATCAAATGTATTCATGCTTTTGTAAAAACGCGTATATATGTGTCAGGAATTCTCCACGTACCAGAAGCTTTTATCATAATTGATATTCGAAAATTCCATAATTCTAGTTTAGCTTTTTTTAATAACAAATGAAATTGACGGGAATAATGTAAAGCTGTATACAGAACACTCTTTGATATCCCCTTCTAAGACAACCTCCTTCCTTTATTTTCTGATCGATATGACATTTTACGTGAAATCCAGGGTTAAATAGCTAAAAGCTGCTTTTATCGCAAAGAATCACGTGAGATTGACGTATGTAGTTAGTACTTGGGAACGCAAACAACAGACTCAGCGAAAATTCAGGATTATGAATATATTTCATGATGAATTTTAAAAATCGCTTTTCCTGAAGTATAATTAATAATCATAATTTCGATACAAAAATACGACAACACCATAAGTCGATTTCTTTCTCATCATCCTAAAAAATACCAGCAAGACAATGCAATTACATTTTGCATCTTTAACTGTGACGTCATAATGGCGTCGCTCATCCATGAACACTAATGATATTGGTTTGTTCCTTAAATGTGTTGTTGAAATTATTATGATAGAGTACAAACGGTCAACACGTATTTTGTGTTGCTTTTTGTAGTTATTACTATGAAAACCCCCCATTATATAACTATTGTTTTGCAAAACGCAAGACTATCGTAAGATGCAAGCATTTTGATTTCGTTATAGGCTGTTCCAGAAATGTCATTTATTTAGGATGTGGAGAAAATCGCGGTCTGATGACATTACCTAATAAGGTGGTTTTCTTGAACAGATTCGACTGCAATTCATGAGGATTCCAACACACCATAATTTACATGAATACTAAGCACATTTATTCCGGCTTAAGGATCCCCGTACCACTGACAACAAATGTAACTACGTATTGGAATCGGTTTTTATTCACGGCATGACTTTAGCTTTGATGAATCATTCCTGAAAAGAAAAAACATTCCTTGTCATACTTGCATGAAAAAATAATAATAAAGATGAAGAAACAACACACCACAGCGTTTTGAGTGTGAACATTTAGCAGGTATACAGCGAGATTCGAACCATGAACTTCATATTGTTATATAATCGCTCTAACGGACTGATCTACCTTGTCAACGGAAGTGCCCCGCCCCAGACACAGTTAAAACGAAATTAAGGGGAGGTTACTGCATATACGAAAAACACAGTGTGTCTGGACACTCATCCTTCAAGAAATAGATCCGATATTCAACGGATAACATTTAACGACTCTGTTGATTAAATTTGATATTATTTAATAGTTTGTTGCAAATAATAATCTGTTGACAGTAAATACAGGAATCGGAATCCAGTGACAACGTACCGGGAATCCCCGAAACGGAAATACGGTAATTTCTGGAGCGGAAATGGGGAAATCCAATTGCAGTGTCATAGTAATCATTGCGCAAGATTGTTTACGGTCTTGTGGTAGAGACGATTTTCTTATTCTTTTGTCTCATTGAAGCACAGGAAGTCAATAATTGCGGTAAAAATGCAGGAACCATTGAGCGGAAGTGTTTTAAAAAGGAAGTACCTGTAGTTAATTCTACACGACCAGTATTAAAACGGAAAGGAAAGGCTGTTCAAGAAGTGCGTGAAGTACAGAGTCAATCGAGTTCTGTTTGTAAATACATAAAATACATAGTGCACTTGCAAAAATTAGGACGAAAGCTAATTATACCAAGCTAAACGCATGGTGTCTGACAATGTAGTTGTATCTTGTCAAAGGAAGCTAAGAGTCCTTTGGGAGACATTTAACGAGATAGCTCAAGCTATGGAATCGTTTTAAGTGTCAATCTATCGTTAAACTCAGCAGTGACGTTCACATGTTCAGCTAACATTTCATCTGATAGGGCCGTCATTTGGGGACTGTGATGTTTCTGTGTCTGTTTTAGAATGTTTTGTGGTTACTCGACATTTTAACATCGACGTCATGCGAAATCCACCCGAAAGAATAAAAAGTCGACGCTGGACAATTCACAACTGACAGACGAATTTTACTATTATGGAAGGATTTTCATAGTTTTACGGCTTTTTGACGTACATAGGGCGACTGTTATGATGCATGGATGTTGCGGTATCTGTGATGTAGCATTCAGGAGAGATGGCACTATAAAAGATCCCGTTGGAAGCACGGTCCCACTACAAACAGAACACAGAACATCTCCAGCACACACGCAGGCATACATACATAGGGAGATATTAGCCAGGTGGCATATGACTAGTAGTTAGCGCCTGATAAGGCAGCTCCTGAGAATTCCTCAAAAATTGTAATCTATGTACT
This sequence comes from Mizuhopecten yessoensis, assembly GCF_002113885.1. Lineage (NCBI taxonomy): Eukaryota > Metazoa > Mollusca > Bivalvia > Pectinida > Pectinidae > Mizuhopecten > Mizuhopecten yessoensis. Next base: position 269,288 of record NW_018480051.1, on the reverse strand, counting down.
GTAAAGCGCTTTAGAGAAGCTTTTGTTAGCTAGATCGAGCGCTATATCAAATGTTGTATATTATTATTATTATACATATATGACCATAGTTATTACGGTACAACAGTTTTGTTGTGGTCTTATTTTATTCGTCCTATTAACAACCAATGTCATTTAATGGTATCATGCCGATAATCTTCGCTCTTTTTTCTTTTCAGCAGTAAACATTTTTTTTTTACATAGCAGAAATGATTAACTTTCCGTTAATACCACACTCAGGGTGTGAATCGTGTCAACGATATAAAACGAAAAGAAGTTAAATTTTATTTTCTTACGTGCCGTTAAGAATTCGATGATCTAGATCATGTCACGAATGCCGAAACGCACCGCTTTAAATGGCGCTTCTTCTGCTATTACGATCATTATTGTTAATTCTATTATTTAACTCGTTAGCATACCAAGTGACGTAATAAACCTTTATCAACTAAGATGAACGCACGTGTATTGTGTAAACATTACTTCTGACCCTGTCGAACACTTAGTCGCCATTCGTTGGATTCTGCTCTCGTGACATTTCGTAAATCCGCTTATGCATGACAATAACGATGATTATAATGTACATATTGCTTCAACCCTGCGCCTGTTGGGTAAATAGCAAATGAAAAAAGCTTCGCACACTTGTACTAGACATAAATTAAAGTCATTGCAATTTAAGAAAAAATATCATACCTATATATACTTAAAATATTTATGAAATTGTATGACGCAGGGTATGTTGGTGTAATTCCCTCCTTGCGATAGCGCGAATCTGATGCCGACTCCAGAGTGCTATCCCACTGACTGTACTTGATTCTGGTAAAATACTCTTTTCTTTATTATCTTACACACTAGATGATTCGAGTCAATGTGATCTACCTCCATATTAATAATTTAAGTCTGATTCACTTCCATATAGATAGATACCCATGCCGAAGGAACCCAGCACAGCATTCCGCCCGGTCACATCATACTGACAACGGGTGAACCAGCTGTTGCCATTACCCGAAATGCTGAACGTTAAGCAGGGAGGAACAAGTAACATCGCCTACCTCACATGGGAGCGAACGCTGACCTTTACGTATCAAACAAGGCACCAGTAAACAAACAAGTTGCTGGGAAGAAGACACAGGGAAGAAACCCCGATTTTGCCAGGGCTCCTTCTCAGTCGTCTTTTACGATATGCAGTAGAATAGAGCAGGCCTGTTTTCCCCCCGAACCTGCAGAAGAATGTTACAACCGGTAATCGCCTACTGATATTTACATTCACCAAACTCGATCGGTGCGCAAACTTTTCAAAGAGACCCTACGGTTGATGTTCCGACTATTTCCGCCCAATAAACAAAAGACGATGGCAATACGAAGTAAACAATACATATTATATTGAAGCAGTAGTATTTATGTCAATCATCATCTTGAAACAACATTAAGAATAAGGAATTGCGCATGTAGAAGTTTCGCCCTGATGGCCTCCTATAACCTTGTGCGTTTGGAAGGGAATGAAGTAAATATGACAGTGTGTTTTAGGAAGGTTCGTTTGTTTAGGTTAAACATCTTCGAAACTGCCAGGGTCATACGAGGACGAGTGCCTAGGGAGAAACCACCTGAAAGAGAAAGTAGACAGGAAAGATTGGAAACGAAAAATATCCAAAGTGTAGCGATGGGGGCAGCCAGATCAATTTTGGTCTCTTCCATATCGCCTTCGTAGAAGACACATAAGTAAACCCCAGATTATGCAGGGGGCTCCACATTAGTCGCCTTTTACGATCATGCAGTGGTCTACAGCAGGTCTATTCTTTCCCCGAACTTGCACGGGTTGTTTTTTTACTACCATGTAGTAACTATGAAAGTGTGTTTAGGAGGGAATAAAGTAAAAGTGACAGAGTGTGGATTGGAGGGAAGTGAAGTGACAATCTTCGTTTAAGGAGAGAGTTGTGAAACTTTTCCTTGCTGAAGAGCTGTTTCAGAGGACAGGATTCCAGCTACATTTACTTGGGGAAAACTTCTATTGGAGAAGGTTAGACAATATGTAATACTGGGACACTATCTAACTCAAATAAGATTTTTTATTGCACTTCGTTGTTCTGTAGTTTTTCAATCGGAAACTGTCGGCACTATCCGTAAACGGGAAAATACCGAAGGTTTCCGATTACGTAAACCGTTATAGACTGGACTGGGGCAGCAACAGGCAAATATTAGATTTAAAGCCACGATGATGTAATGAAATGTATTAAAATGTCAGCACATACAATTCGACGTTGGTCCTGAAATCAATTTACCAATACAAGGTTTAAAAACAGATATATTCAGAATTTCACGGAGGTCCGCTTCCGGTCTGTGGTGTAAGTAACACCCGTCGGATTTGTTACACACTTTGACAGACATTCGGAGTGACGCATGCCAATCTATTTCTCTTCTCACACAAAGTAGTTTTTTCCATTCTGTTCGGATGCTGTGGAAACGATTTGATCGGATTTCGAGTCCATGTCTACCACGCATGCAAATCTATGTCAGATGTGAGGAGAAAAATCGGGCAGCAATGCTTTGCCGACATATTCATTGCGATACACATTACTGTGAATGACTGGAACGAAATTGGGAAGAAACCATTGTGAATTCCCTGTATAGATCCTCTCCAAAGTTGTCAATTTACTTTTACGCATTCGGCGTAGGAATGCGAAAGAAATGTCAAAGCTCTTCCGGTGCTTGTCAGATTCAGTCTACCCACGGGAGGAATTAAAATAATAAATGACATTATTGCAAAGCGTGATAAATTTTCTGCAAGCTTGTATCTTTCGCTCATCTTTTTACAGGATCTGTGATTGTGACATCAATTTGGCGATGTCAGCGAGTTTATTATCGAATGTTTCAAATCATAATACCGTAATTTTATCGCATGTGAAGAGTTTGTCACGAATGAAATGTGAAATACGATAATAATTTCTAGCTTTAATTAGTCATCGATATTTTAATTGATAGCTCATCTATTAAAATCTGTTTTCAAAATAATAAAGTTGATTGCTAAAATTCCAGGAGGATATTAATGATTTGAAGTGAGTGAAGTGATTTGTTGTTCTAAATGTGTTGGGTAGATTGTTCCAAAGGTAGGCCGCTGTGTATCTGAAGGATTTTATGCCGTATGCTGTAGGTCTCTCTTGTGGAATGTCTAATAAATCTGATTCAATAAATATGAGGATATTATTGATTCAATTTACTACCATAACGCGTAATTATGCAAATGAATCTTGATACAAGAACCCTACTTAGAACCTATGTCGTGTTGCTGCAGAGCTTCTTCAGTGACAAGCGAAACAAAAGTCACGCCATTCAATCCGGAAGTAACATTGCAACGGTTGTCAATATCCTCGCCGCAGGACTAGCTGTTTCTGTCAATCACAGCGTTAATTGACTTGGAAATCTACACCACCATATACAGAAAACGCTGGCCGGGTCGCGCACCTGACTTCGAATCAACTGGAGATGTCAATTTCACGCAAGCTTGACCCGTGAATGAACTTGATATTTATTCTTTTGTGTTGGGGAGTATACAGTCTTAATTGCGCCAATGAGATTTTGACGTGATCTGTAATCAGAGCTTCGAGTCAATTAAGACCACACAGCTATACCTAGACGTATTTATGTACACAATGTTTTTGAAGCGACACAGTACGCGATGTTATGTACGGGAATGTTCAGAGATTAGAGGTTTTCATAACAAATACTAAGTCTACGTAGAGACATTGAGTTACAATAATTTTAGATAAAACCTACAAGCCCTGATATTTAGGCAATTGAGATTTGTTCTACAAGCATTGACTAAGAAAATTGAGATTAATTCTGCAACTGTTTAGTCATATATAAGATTAAGTTTACCGACATTGATGCATAATGATTTATTTTTGTTTTGTCAACAAAAATTAGCTAGATACTGAGGTTCAGTATAGAAACCTTCAGCTATATGAAACAGAGCTTGAATCTACAAGTCCCACACACTTGAGGTTAATTGTACAAAAACAGAGTATTTATATGTCAAGCCCTAGTTCCTGTTTTCATTTCGTAAATATTAGTTATCTAGATGAAAGGTTTGCATTGCCATTGAACAATAACCCATACGCCCAATCGGAAACCGTCGGCACTTTCGGTAAAAACTCTCTTATAAGGAAACATTCGGAACACCTCGCCTTTGCTACCTAGCTCAGTTTCGTAGAAAATGACGAAAGGGTATTCCGAATGATAAGGAAAGTGCCGACGGGTCCCGATTGCTCCAACACCCCGGATGTATTCGTTTGTTCTCTCCGGGATCGGTCCTGGTCCTATCCTGGAGAAGGGTGTCAAACGAACGAGTCTGGGGTCACACGTCACAATCGTTAAAATCTAGATATATAAGGTAAACAGACAATCTATCTGATATAAAAACAGAGACACTTTAATGAGCGTGACATGACCCTGTTTGCAGTTTTTAGGGTGCAAAATGGTATATTTTGGAATATTTGAGGATATTTTAATTATTTTTGAGTGCATTTGGGTATATCTTATTCATTTTTTGAGTGTATTTGAGTATATTTGATCTAAAGTTAAGTGTATTTGAGTATATTTTATTTATTTTTAAGAGTATTTGAGTATATTTGATCTAAATTTAAGTGTATTTGAGTATATTTTATTTATTTTTAAGAGTATTTGAGTAGTTTAAATTATTTGTATTATGCTTGAGTATGATTTGATTAAATTTAAGTGTAGACTACAATGACCACTGTCACTCAAAAATAATAAAAACATATTCGTACATATTTTGTATTTGTTTGTGTATTTGAGTATGTTTTAATTATACTTAAGTGTATTTGAGTGTATTTGAATAAAACGTAAAGCCGTGATGAAGGTTACATACGAATAATAAGAAGAAGAAGATATAGTTTTGCATACATTGAGCATACACGTAGCAGAAATTCCTGTGATACTCAAATATATACATGGTATTACATATTTTATAGACACCTCAGCCTTTTAAATAAATAATCGTTTTATTTCAGAGATTTAACGTTTTTGTATTTCGGTACCATAATCGTACGATTTCCAAAACGAAATGCCTTCATTTAACGATTCAAACGATATTTCTGCAAGCGATTTTCAGCATCCTAACCCTCTCCCCCGATTAGACCCTCAGCCAGCGACAACATGTAAATACATGGCGTGCTGTGGTAATGAAACAGACAGGTTCCGTGTACCGGGATAATGTTAGTCTTATATAGAGTGTGTAATTATACGTACACAGGCGACAGAGAGAAAAAAAAATTTCACTGAATTAAAATAATAGAATGTCGATGGATCATATCATTCAGTATAATTAAATTATAGGATGACGTTCGCATCACATAATTCTATATTCATCGATTTTGATATAATACAATTACAGGAAACGAGGTTTTGGATTAACGGGGTGTAATTTCGGTGTCAGCCAGTGCTTTTGGTATAGAAAACGAAAATAGGATATAAAAACTTTCGGTACAGTTGGGTTGAGTGTGTTTTAATGTTCTATATGAATTAAGTATAACGGAACATCTTCGGCTACAATAACGCTGAGTTAGGTATAATTAAATACACCATCATTTGGGTATTGCTAATTTTATACGTCGTTATATGTCTTCGAGAGCCGGAAATTGCAGCAGATAGGAAATCTATTAAGAGTAAACTAGCTTTAATCTATATTGATCAAGTTTTGTGACACGGTTTTAACAATGAACACTTACGGTATCGCTTGTGTACCGTATATTTGGCGTGTTTTTGTCTCACTGGCCTACAGAAAGTTAATTTGTATTCCATATCTCAACATCTCTAAAATGGAAACAAATTCTGGAGGCGTATTTTTTAAATTGTTTTCCGGCAGTTCGTCCAAAATTCAATGAGTACAAAACTAGATAACGTAAGTATTTCAAAGTGCATTGAAATCAAAATTTGACATCTATATTAAAGTTTTTGATTTGATTGATACTGTTGTACATATGCAACAAAAATTGAAGGCTGCGTCACAAAATAAAATAAATGAAAGTTAAAATCTTTCACATTTTTCTAGAAAAAGATTTGAATGGATGAAAACTACCGTACTCGGATACAATAATGAAAACAAAAAGATCATTCTCATAAACAATATTAATCTAAATCATTCACCCCTGAAGACACATTTGAACTCTTCCAATTCAGAGTTTGGAATAGTTCCATTATGAAATTTCAGGGGTGAACGAGTTAATTCTTGATCGTCGTAAATTCTCAGCTAAAACTCACCCATCCCCACCTACACACTCATTCCTATCCTTCAGGTGTTTTCTTAACCATACATCCTGCAGACAATCTACTTAAATCCCAAAGTTTTTCTGGTAAGATTTGGGAACCAATGGTAAAAGATGGTGTATGTTTAATTTCGAGGATCTATAGTTAGCCCCGAGGTCTATGCAGAAGTTAAAGTGGCAATGGGAAGATGGTTGGTTATTAGTTGCGAGGTTCTATGGTTCAGACAAATGTCAATGGGAAAGTGGGTAAACTGGCCCCCTCGCGTTGAGTTTTACAAGTTCAGAGGACCTATGGTTAGTTCCTTGGTAAATGGTTAGATAAAAAAGTCAATGGGCAGATGCTTTATAATTGTGTTAGGCTGGTCTATGGTTTGAATCGATAGCCAAATGCAATGGGCAGAGGTTTTACGAACGTTCCGATTGTCTATGTCCAATGGTTTATTATTAGTTTATAGGGTACATGTCTATGGTTAAATATGAGTCAATGGGCAGAGGGTTTGTCACAAGATCCGGTAGTATGGTAAACCGATAGTCTGTAATTAGATTAAAAGTCAATGGGGAAATGAATGGTTAAATATCAGCTTCGCTGGTCTATGGTTAGATCCAAGTGTCTATGGCGAAAAACACACAACCCCGTTTTCTCTTTACTTCCCGCAAAAATCTTATAGGTAGCCTGCTCTCATGGTATGATAAAACGAATTTATTCGTTACGGAAATGTAAATATCGGGAATCAAATTCAACATTCCCACGGTTGTAATAGCGACTAAAGCCATGACAAATCATCAGAATTGTGCCTTCCCCCTTTTCATCGAATCTATAATATGTTTTGAAATGAAAAATGCATCTTTTCCAAAACTCCGATATTAGACATTATGCAAAGTAAAACTGCCGTCAAACGCCACAACATGGAATACATAACGAGATTACATTTCGAAGTAGTATGATTGTAAATAGTTTTGTAGTGGTGTTATTTATTTTCTTTGACTTAGGACGGGATGCAGGGAGGGGGAGGGGGAGGAGGGGGGTAACAAAAAGCAGGATCACTGAAACAACAGATATGTCTGTATCAGTTTCGGTGACACTAGGAGACGTAAATAACTGTATATCTTATGCATTATTCATGATTCTGCCAGCTAAAATACATCTGTAACAATTTGATCTATTGAAAAAGGAATCTAGTAGAGGATTAAGCCGTCTAACTTGGCAGTGAGTGGACGGAAACACTTCCATCGCCGACACCCGTTAACAGTTTCCAAGAAAAGCAGTTTTTAGATATTTTTTACCAAATCTTCAATCACTGTGGGGTATGCTGTACACACGAATACTTGACCATGTGCATGGGCATTTCAGCGAGCCGCAAATACCAGATTTGTTCGGAACTAATGGTCACGAGTCAATCACGTGATACTTTGAGCTACATGGGGTCATGGAAATAAAGCCATGTTAACGGAATACGGTTTAATTTTCTGGCGATTGATTTGTTCTAACATAAAGATATTTCGTTCGCGCTGAATAACATCCCGTTCGCGAGCTATGTTTTATTTTCCACATTATGCCAAGGTGTGCTATAGGCTTTTTTATATCGCTATTGGTAGTCGAGTCGCTGGTATAACAACATCCCAATTACATGTGAAGGGGACGCACTAATGGCTGTCAATGTCAATATTTATATTACATTTTATTATAATACCTCATCTACTATGGACTAACGGATCCCATACGACTATAATTGATTACGTGGAATTGAAAGTCGTGTTTTTCTATCGCGCTCGAGTTTCCCTGGTGACACTTCCCGCATTCGAGCCTCTCTAAAAATGTAAGAGGTCAATCGGTACAGTGGTTGTTAAGATTCCCATGACGCAGACCAAGATTTCGTGTTAATGCTAGAAACCTAAAAAAAAAAAAAAGATAAAAAACCCAACATGGATTGTGACAATTTGAAGGGGGGTCGCTATGTTAATTCCATTATCACAGAGAGCCGAAATGTTGAATCAACGTAGTCTATATAGGTCATAGTGTGCGCTTTTATCATTCGAAAATAATGCAAGAATAAAAATGAAAACGTTGATTTGGTCGATTTGCCCGCATTAACATTTACAAATATTTATTCAATTATCACAGACACCTGGCTTGGTCTCAATCAGTTCCTACCCTTGTGTAACAATGATACCCATAGGTGGTCGGGTGGCGTAGTAGTTAGCGCACTGCCTTTCATCAAGGCGGCCGGGGTTCGATTCCCCGATCGGATGTGAAAAGGTATGGGGTCACCTGCCCGATAACGTGGGTTTTCTCCGGGCACTCCAATTTCCTCCCACATTAAGACCCCGCGCGCAGACATCCAGACCAACAAGAGTGATTGATATAAGTTGTAATTAAATAAAGTTACTATTTTACCATTGAGACAGGAACCTGTCACATGCTATATAACTGAAGAGAAGTACTGTGACGCCCAGTTAGATATATCTTCAGTTATATAACACGCGACTTGTCCCTGTGATGAGAACGGACATAATGATGTTATACACTTTCTAACTAACTACTTAACAAGTGATTAACAAGTCTAAATGTACTCTAAACGGACGCTCTCACTCTCTCTATATATATATTTCGATTTTAAGCTACGTCGGCGGATTGACGGAAGCGTCTTTACGCGTTAGGGTTACTTTTGATGTCAGTGCACCGATGTAATAGATGTCTTGTGATAGACGTGATGTATTTCGGTGCGTTTTACAGCGACTTTCCCTTGACGCTAATCCTGTCTACGTCATATCGCTTGTCATTTTAGTTTGGTACACCACTGAATGAAATCAACAGCCATCTTGAAATCGATCGATATCATCAAGTTCCTTACTTTTTATACCATCCGTAAGAACTTCTATGAGATTAAGATTTCACGTTGAGGAGGCGTTATGAAAAAACTTACAATGTCATTATTATGCTTCAAGTAGAGTAATTTCATTGTGTTTTCCCTCCAAGATATATTTTCTGTGTTAACTACGGCCTGTTGAAACCCGTGGGTCCTCCCTGTGTACCTATGTACCTTCCCTAATCACCGGGAACTGGTCTTCCACGGTACCAAAGGGGCACTATACGCTGCATGCCACCAAATGTAACGTGCAAGGCGGTCACTCATCAAGCCTCGGACCACGCCCGACGTCGCTAGCAAGTCGGAGCGTTCCCGGCTTATACCGCATCACTGGAAAACCTAGCTTGCAAGATAGGCATTGCTCCCCCTCATATTGCGTAACTATTACAAATGTGCATCTATACAGCTAGTCGTTAAGCACTTACATAAGGATTGAACGGTATTTTTTTCAATGTTCATGCTGGTATGTACTATGAAGTCCGCCGCAAGGAAACATAGTACAGCCTAACGTCATCAAAATGTTTGCTTCTGCCGGTTGTTCTATGTTAATCGAGGCGGGAGGAGAAGCTTCATACTGACACTGATTGAATTGCATTCATAGCTCTTTGAACGCAATTTCTCCTGGTAATGCTTATAGAGGAACTTGCAGTGGTAATGTAAACATACGTATTTGAAATTATCCCACTCTTAGCTACTTCCAATAATCATACTATTTAAGTATACGATGACCAGGGGCTCCCTGCAAACGATACTGCGTCCACCTTTCCATTTGCTTGAAAAAAAAAGAAACAAACACGCGTTTTTTTGATAACCCAAGACCGTGGTTTTTGTGATGGAAATAGGGGTATGTAATCTTTTACAATAACGTCTTAAGATGACGTCATGTTACGCCTATTTCGCCCCCCCCCCCCTCTCCAACAAAACCACACAATTAAAATCCCTATAGTCTATTTTAAAATACACATGAACTTTCAGAGAAGTTGTCTTCTTTGTTAGTATGATAATACGTCAAATTTTCAAATTAAATCTTCTTTTCTTGACCGCATTAACATGAGTGTTTTCGTGTGTGAATAATATCAAAGTCTGGTCATTTAAAATCCAAGGACAAGGGCGTTCTGTTTTCAAACTTGATAATTATGCAAATATGTCTGATAATTTTTCCCGTGGTATGTTATTAAACTTATCAATCTTGACAATCTGTGTCTTGGTCCCGTGACCTTGAAAGAATTAAGTCTTCTGTCAAAAGGTGGATGATGTCAAATAATTCATTTCCATTTCAGTATTTGATTTCGTATTCATGTTTATGAAAATTTGTCGAAATGGTCCTTGTCACTAAAAATTAAATGTTTTCAGAGATATTTATATTTATTCAATTGACATTTGAAATGGACGTAATTCAAAGACTGTTTCATAATCTGGAATCCTGGTTTATGAACTGACGCGAACTGATGGTCCATTATGCTGTGTGTTGAAATTTATATAGTTAATAAAAAAAACGTTAAAATTAATATCTAAGCTACAGTTCTTATGCGTAACACACATTTCGTGGCCCAAAATTCGCATCAACAGACACAGCTTAGCCAAGTTATGATGTGGGCGCGCGAGACAATTACGCGATAATTAAAATCACAAAAGGGAGTTCAGCAAGGTTACACACAGTTTCCGCATTTCTTTTCCCGTGTATTGGGCGACAGCAGATTAAGGACACGAGCCTAATAGCAGGAATATTGCAAATTTTTCCGTCTTTTTTCCCTTTTCAATAATACAGAGAATATCTCGATTATTCCACAAAGTCCGATCTTTCTGAATGTTCAATAGCTAGGCGCAATCAACTGGTAATATTGACGGTCGGCGTGACCGGTATGAAAGAGTACATGCTCAGCACAGATTCAGAGCACGTGTCAATCATGTTTTTTTTGTGCTGGGCAGTTCTATGGAAACGAAACAAGGTTGACGTGAGCGGAACAAGAGAAAACTATCGACGTCCTGCCGTGAATACAATTATTTATATTATATTTTCGATCAGATACTTGGCTGGAGCAATTAAGTAAAATGATTGAATTTCCACCGCTTATAGAAGGCTGAATGTAGCCAATTGCCATTTGCGATTTACTGTTCCGCGTTACGGGTTTCAATCGTTTTAATTTACCTTCGATGTCAAAATTTCTGAAAATAATTAAGATTTTATAACTTTTTATTTTAGTCCTCATCTTTCTTTTCACTTTTTAATATTTTTGCTTTGCTATAAAATCCACGTCCCCATTACTAATGTTCATTGTATGAGCTACCGTTTGGTACATTTTTGTTTCATTCAAATGTTGTGCTTTAAAATCACTCCATAATGTGATGAGCGCTCTAAGGTTGTGCCTAGAGAGGCACTGAAGGTGATACTGAGAACACTTTAAAATGCATAAGCATCGCCTTTCAGGGTAACGAGAGAATAACATGGCTTTCACATAATTAACTTGAAATGTGTAAAACTTTTCCGCCAAAGAGCAAATTATTGATTGTTTTAACACGAAAGAAAAAGCCAGCTATCAAATTTTGCGCTAAATTGTTCAAAAGCAATCTGATACGTGTGACGCGCCAGCTTCATGAACGTTTTCGATTTCTTGCTTTCCAGAATTACGTGGAAACAGTATTTGGTATTATTTATTTTCGAATTCTTAACATGCAATTTATCATCCAAATGTGTCATTTTTTGCGTATCGTTCATTTCACTTGTTTATTTTGAATTCCGGGCAGAGATATCAAAACATCAGATATAACACAACGCCGTATTGCGTGTTGAAAGTTGCTATCTTATAAATCAGATCCAACGGTCCCAACATTGACACAGTGACGTTTTATAGGGGGAAATGCACATCAGCATTACCTTATGCAGACTTTGGTCTTTTACCAAATAATTAAATTATGGTAGAAATTCAATTTTGTAGTACTGGAATTATATTCCATTTATGCTATGGCATTCGGGGTTTGCGTTTGAAGCATATTTGCATGGTTGTTTTTGGTACTAAAGGGAACAAACAGTGCGCCATTCGATAACAGTCTGAAAATTATCGGTCTCTGCTGAGGGGATCGTGAAACCTTCAGCGTTATGTCCGGGAAGATTCGAAATAATCATACACGCTCACCAGAATTACTTTTTTGGTTCTGGTGAATATAAAGTAAATGGATAATAAATTCAAACACTCTTAAAACTCAAAATGCTGAGTTGGTATACGTCGAAAGAGAGCGTCGCCGAAACGTGACCCGTTTGTAGACGTCAATCAAACTTTCAATTGGCGATAAAATAAGTTTATTGGTTAAAAATATTTCTCTAAAAACAATGGTCAAGATTTTGTGAAAAGTTGTTTACTTATTCAACTACTGACGGTGTCAGGTGTTGAGGCCTTTGAGCTCTCATTTAACATTCATGCTTCAATGAACTAATTCCTTCAATATGTTTTTTTAATATTTATTTTAGCTGTATGTTCCTTTGTTCATTTATGTGACAATATTATTCAACTCATAAATATTTATCAATTATTGACCTTTGTTGAGGTAAATATGTGGTTATATGAACCTTAGAAAGTGATATTAACCGAGACGATTCACCGATGTCAACATTCTTAATTGCTGTATTACATAATGTAGATGCAAAATAATGTTTGTAAAGATGAAACGTATACAAATTGAACGGAGGAAAGTAAGTTGCATTTGGCAGGGATCATTGTGACGTAAAATTAAAATGACGTCATATAGGGAATATTAACCTGCCCTTTTAAAAATAGGAATACCTAGTCGGTGTCGATTATGTCGGTCAAAAGCTCTAGAGAGCTTATGTTATTTGGTGTTTTTTAAATGCTCCCCCTCCCCCGACTTTAAATAAAACCGATATTATAGTATCTTATCTTAATTTATCATCTTATCTTTTCCTATAGTCACAAATCACTGACCTCCACGTGATTATTATCTAACCAATGAGGATGTAGAAAAATGTTTGTCGTCTAACATTTTTTTCCAAAACTGTTCCGTCCATTTTATGATTCTATGATTTTAAAGTTTTTTTTAATGTTTCGGCAAAAAAAAAGCCATATATATAAATTAACAAAAAAATCTTAACTTCGTTTGGGTGATTTCTAGAGTTACATTATGAATGAGACAAAATGTTAGGATTCTTGATCTCCAGAAATCCGTTTACGATCTGTCACCATTTCTGGATCCAGTGTAGTCTACGTCGAAAGCATCTTTCACTTAACGCTTACTTTTAAGCTAAGTGGGTATCACTTTCGCCAATTTACGTGAAAGTTCGGTGCATTAGAAACGAAATAGTGTGGTTCAAACTCAGTGTCGTTCCTGATATTAAAACGAAACCGAATCGGTGTTTCTCCTTCGAAATCAAATAATTGAATGAGTACGACTCCTTTTATCAAGCGTTATAAGCTCCACGTGATTTTGTGATTTCGCGATTTTTTCTTTTTTAGAAGGACGGAAATGTTTGCAGTAACCAGGCATTTTTATTTTTTTATAAAATCGTTGATTATAAAATGTTTTGAAAAATGGTACACTCATTAAAAGGAAACCCCGTACGTATTTTTTTTGTGTCAATTTTTATTATTGTTTCTTGAAGCTGACAATACTTACAGCAGAGAGGCGCTCCATAGTTGTCTGTTTCGTGTTGAAACGGAAAGCAATTGACACGTTCATCGTATGGCACGCGCATAAAAGATCAATAAAGTTCAAGTCCATTACACTTTACTTTGGATATTGTTTTTTATGTCGAATTTTGTTGCGGGAAACGTAGACTCTTTTGTCTGGGTGAATGTACAGAAGCTTACAGCGTAAAGTTACAATTATTGAGATATTTATCTATGGTGACCATGCATTAAAGCATTTACCAGCATTTACATTTGTGTAAAATATCCCTGTCTATGTAATGGAAACATCGATTTCATTTACAGATAGAATTCACATTTAAAATGTTGGCAATCATCGATGTTAATATAACTTTGGATCATTAAATTTTAGCGGTATACTTACTAGGGAAATATTTTTTTCCTGGTTTTGATTAAAAAGGTGTCAGACGGTATTTGAAACGTCAAAAAATGACGTCACTAGAAATGCTAGTATCAAGACGCCCTCTTCAGGCGTGTCATTGGGTGCCGCTGGCTGTATCGAATTCTCAACTTTATTCACATATTTACATGTATTGATGTAGTTTGCGCAACATTTGTTTCAGCAATTCAATTTGATTAAAAGATATTTTTTTTTAAACTTCACGACTTCAAGGTTATTCCGTCTTTGCGTATTGCAGAGTTATTTTCTCTTGTGATCAGGTATTGATTGTTATGTTATTTGTTTGTGAGAGTAATGTAGCAGTGGTGGATTTTGTAGATAAACATCAACAAACACTGTGAGAGTTCTTCACGATTTATTGTGCGTAGTTCCCATTCCTTAGACATAAATGATTAAACCCTGCAATTATATAATAATTACATTTCAGATATATGTATGGGATCTACAACTCATTCATAACGCACATATACATGTAGCACACTGTGAATTCACAAGAAGTTATCTTGAGATGTTACATGTAAGATTATAGTTCTATAAATTATAAAAGTTATATTACATCTAGATTTACATTATATTTACTGATATTTATACACATGTAATATTGAACATATAATGTAAATCTTATCTTAGCTCAGTATTTATTGATACGGAGGTTACTTAATAAATAGACAAAGTGTACAATAAAATACATTCATCAATACATTACTATAAGTTTAAAATTGAAAACTGTACCTATTTGTGGAACAGGGCCATTTGAAGTCGTACGGAATTATCCGAGGTTATTACGTGTACTCCTAGTTTCTGTATGACAAAGAAACACGTATATATAAAATACAAGTAAAATGACGCAGTATATATATACCGTACAGCTAATAACGAATCAAGAATTAACTAGTATGATCGTATCTATCAATTTGACAATATAAATGGAAACAGATGATTTAGAATTAGGAGTATTAATTAGTGCAAGTTAGTGAATTTCTTACCAGTGTCCTGTCTTGTCTGCTTCGTCAAGACGTCATGTAGTCTCTGATAAATATCGCGCCAAAAACCACCGGTTACACAAAGAAAACAAAGAAACCCTTGACCATTGGCTAACCCAAGAGGTGACAACAGGATAACTTACAAAACTGACCAATGATAAAAATATATATAACCAAACCAATCCAAGAGGCCAAAATGAGGAACTAACTATACCACAATATGAAGATCGCTATTACTATATCAGAACATATGTATATACCGTAATATTATAAATATAGATATCACAAATATCGTCTCTGCCACAGTAACGTCATCAATTTTTGAGAAAACGACGTAATTTTCTCACACAAACCGAAGACGTAACAATCAATACCTGCTCACAAGAAAAGATAACTCTGCAATACGCAAAGACGGATAAGTCCAATAATGTTTATCGAAGGTAAAAGCGGGGCGTTCCGATTGTTTGCCAAAACCATTCGACAATTCTGCTGAGTCTACAAGCCTTCTTTAACGATAAAACAGGTGACGCTTTTCGACTTTAAATATAGCGTTAGGAAGTCTATTCTTATTTGTTCATTAATTGCGCACCCATCAGTACATGCATAAGCGACAACTTTGATATGGCAGGATTATTTTTTTCAATTACATAATGGAATTACACTGAGGAAAAATAATCTCTAAACGGAACTTTAATACGGGCATTTCAATCGCCCAATGAGAATAATCGGGACCAACTATTGTGTGATGTCGAATTCAAAAGATGACGGAAATGTCCGATTGGCGTTTATCTCTGTACTGGTAACTCACCTTTGTTCCCGCCAAAGTGCCAAAATGGCTGTTCCACCATTTCATAAAACAGTTTGGAAATGTTTAATTAAGGATCCCTGTCCCACAGCGCTTTTGCTTTTCGTATGTACATAATGTATATTACAAGGTTTAGCATACCTCTGCCATAGGTGGCGCTGTCCAGCTGAGTTGAAGTACGCAGCGAATGTACAAGGTTTACTAACATGCCTCTGCTATAGGTGGCGCTGTCTAGCTGAGTTGACTGTACAAGGTTTACTAACATGCCTCTGCTATAGGTGGCGCTGTATAGCTAAGTTCACGTACGCAGTGACTGTATAATGTTTACTAACATGTCTCTGCTATAGGTGGCGCTGTATAGCTAAGTTGACGTAGGCAGTGACTGTATAAGGTTCACTAACATGTCTCTGCTATAGGTGGCGCTGTCTAGCTGAGTGGACGTACGCAGCGACTGTACAAGGTTTACTAGCATGCCTCTGGTATAGGTGGCGCTGTCTAGCTGAGTTGACCTACGCAGCGACTGTACAAGGTTTACTAACATGCATCTGCTATAGGTGGCGCTGTCTAGCTGAGTTGACGCACACACTAACAGTGCAAGGTTTACTAGCATACCTCTGCTATAGGTGGCGCTGTCTAGCTGAGTTGACTTACGCAGTGACTGTACAAGGTTTACTAGCATGCCTCTGCTATAGGTGGCGCTGTCTAGCCGAGTTGACGTAAGCACTGACTGTACAAGGTTTACTAACATGCCTCTGCTATAGGTAACGCTATCTAGCTGAGTTGAAGTACAAAGTAACTGTACAAGGTTTACTAACATGCCTCTGCTATAGGTGGCGCTGTCTAGCTGAGTTGACTTACGCAGTGACTGTACAAGGTTTACTAGCATGCCTCTGCTATAGGAGGCGCTGTCTAGCTGAGTTGACGTACACAGTGACTTGACAAGGTTATTAACATGCCTCTGCTATGGGTGGCGCTGTCTAGCTGAGTTGACGTACGCAGTGACTGTACAAGGTTTATTAACATGCCTCTGCTATAGGTGGCGCTGTCTAGCTGAGTTGACGTAAGCACTGACTGTACAAGGTTTACTAACATGCCCCTGCTATAGGTGGCGCTGTCTAGCTGAGTTGACGTACACAGTGACTGTACAAGGTTTATTAACATGCCTCTGCTATAGGTGGCGGTGTCTGATTGAAAAGACGTAAGTTGTGACTCCGATCTTTGCTGAAATTTCAATCCTAGGTGGCGCTGTACGTCTACCTCTGACTGTATGCCCTCAACTTGCATGTCTCCGGTGTAGGTTGCGCCTTTTAGCTGTACTAACGTACGCTGGAACTGTACCGCCTATTCAAACAAGCTGGGGAACACATGCTATTAAAAAGTTACAGCTTTATATCTATTGACACTCCTTTAAAGTAGATTGCACCTCTTTTGCTTTAAAATTTGTCATTATCTGAAGATTCCAAAAATCCCCAACGAAAAATTGCCCCTTAATTCTAAACCATTTTAACATTTCAATTAAATATTTGTTGTTCTAATTGCTGAATTTCCAATCTATATGGGATTTTAAGGTCTGGATACCCGTGTAATAACTGAATCTTGCCCTGATAATCAGAACAGCTAAATTCTTCATAATACGCATTAATGCGATACGATGACAAGCGTTATACCATACCGTGACAAGAAATGTCTCCGAGAAATGACTCTCGTGGTGACCGTTGTAATCCAATTGGAATGCAAATCCAAGGTCATTCATGTATCGTAATGGCCCTTTCGGCCATCCTTGGACCACCGCAACATCCCGAGTCGGGATTTTAATGGCGAGAAGGTGTCATATAGAGTATTGATTTCATTTGATCACGCTACCGTCCTTACGGAAATGCAAATAATCTCGGTCCTCAATACATTTCTAACGGGGAAAGCACGACCATTGATCTTTCTACACCGGATGAGGCTCGTACATATCAATAAACTTATTACTCTCGATTCTTGTATATGTATCGGTGATTAACGAAAAGTAATGGAATATCACGTGACCATTTGACAAGCCCTATGGGTTTATGACAGAGTGTTGTTTAGTTGTCGTCTGCTACTAGCCCGCCAATTTGTATTCTCGTGACCTCTGTCATCATTAGTATGTTGGTCCTTGATCGTAGGGAAAACTTCTGAACCGGAGTCGTATAACCAAATATTCTTATGGAAATCTGTGATTGTTCAATCGCCTTAAGCTACTAACACTGACTTGAATATCTCCCTTGTATATATTCCAACTCTTAATATAAGGAAGTTCGGGGACTTATTAATTATAATCCGTTTCTTTTTTGTTGTTGTTGCGGTTGGGCACCAAAGATGGCTACCGGGGCTTCTGATTATGATTGGTCGAAGGCTGACCGACGTCTTGACCGGTTCTTGGTGAAAAATCACAAAAGTGGTTTGGTCGGCATGCATATAATGTACAAGAAACCTTTTTATCGGACATATGCATAATGATAAAAGTTGACTGCTGCGGCCTCTGATTAGTCGAAATTTAAATAAAAGCCGACTTCTGTTGAATTTGGTGTTAAGGTTTAGGTGCTTGTAGGTGTATTCCAACGTTACGGAAAATACAGTTATTTCCTTTGGCATTATTTACAACTGCGGGGTTAGTTTTGGGGACTTTCGTAATGGCCTCCATTATAATCACTAGTTGTTTTTGATGTTTTTGTTTTTGTTATTCACCGTGCCGTTTTCATATACCCATCAGAAAGAATGTAAACTATATATGAAAAATCCCGTGTTTTTTCATTTAAACTTTCAAAACTCGAGTTTCATACACATTATAAACAACCATTACTCGATCGTAGGAGAACTCTTTCAGATACATATTTATCTGCCTCAGTTAGCAGTCAGTATCTTTCAATCATGACCATATCTTAAAATAATCTTACTGTTTTAACAGTTTCATATATTATTTCATAACCACCTGTTAATTTCAATGTCAGCATTTTTGAGTTTGGCGTTTCGAGAGGATATGATAAATGAGGTACTCCACGTTATGATTACTCTTAAGGCGCTGCTTAGACACTCGACATTAATCATGGACAAATGTTTCCGCCTTCAACAGTAATCTATACGAACGTTCCTTAAAAATATCAACTGAGAAATAAAAAAGACTATGCAGCGCCACCTACATCTCTGATGTAGGTGGCGCTATCTACAGTAAGAGATGTTGGTGGCGCTGTCTACAATTTTTGATAGAAGGACAATTTACTTTTATTTCGTGTTGTATATTTTTCAGTCGTTTAAAAAGTTCGTTTCAAACCATTCTTATAACATAAAAGGAAAATTTCTATTGTTGATATAAGGTTATCGTGTTGACAACACAGTATGTTTGAACAATATTTTATTCTTTCTAAAATGAAGAGAATATTGTTATGTAAGTAATAAATATATCATTTGTTGCCGTCCATAAAATAAAATAAAAATTGCCGAAAAAGTCAAGTTTGATGTATTGCCTGGTGTGCCGAGATACCGGCTTGAAAATATGCAGGTACCAGAAATGACGTCAGTTAAGTTCTATACGGGGGGTTTCTGACGCCTGTATAATAAAAAGTTCGTTATCTGAAAATAAAAATAATCACTAAGTCAAAACTCGATTCTCAAAATAGGGCTGTCATAGGCATTGCAGGCTTTACATGATAAATTACATTTCTCCGTCGTTATGAGCTGTTTTATTAAGACATCATGCAGTTAAATAAAAAAGGGCGAAACACACTACAGGGAAATAATCTGGACTATCCATCCCTTTTTCAAGACATGACTATTAAGTGACCTTGATTAAATAACACAGTGAATCTATAAACAAAAGTGCATATGTAATAATTTATGAAATTATATCGTGCAAATTGTTTCCATGCATGTATGATATTAACATAATTTATTGTTTTACAACTATAAAATTGGTATTTCTAAATCATATCAATCACTCTTGTTGGGCTTGATGAAAGCGAGCAAGAGGTCTTGATGTGGGAGGAAAATGGAGTACCCTGAGTGAGAAAAACCCACGTGATTGGGCAGATTCCTCTATTTGTGATTTCTCTTAAAAATCTCTGCTTTATATCTTCCACTCTTCGTAGCTGGAACTCGTTTGGTCCAATATCTTTAAAAACATTCTTACCTTAAATTATAACCATCCCCTTCTATCTTCTTCAGTTTTTGAGAACGAAAGTCTAATATTATACATACTAAACTGAGGCACAAGTGTAGATACCTTAAATATAACCTTCATAGAGCGTATATTGTTGTCGGTCAAGCTTGCATCCATCTGTAGACATCCATATGAGAATGCCTTTCACTATTTTTCCTTGAGTGTAAATTGTTTGGCAATGAAAGGCGTATTATGCAATAGGTATATAGCTAAATTTAGAGCTTATTTTGTTTGGCAGTTCAGATCCTTCGGCGGACCGTAACTCTTACGTTTTCAGACATGTGAATCATTTCATCTAATCCAACCAAAGATTTCGAACGCTGTGTTTGTACATTTGTGTTGTGTACTCGTGTCTGTGTACTATATATTATATTATATATATCTACTTCATATTTATGCCTATTATCATTGTTGTCGTGTAATTGTACGACGGGAGAAGGCTGTGATAAGTTGTTATAACGTGTGCACAATCCCTTATTCAAATTAATTGGCAATAAAATATGTTAAAAGTTTTAATTGAACCCCGACCGTCATCGTGAAAATCGAGTGCACCGTCCACTTTGATCCATATACTCATTTCACTCGGTTCGTCGCAATAATATCCATGGTAACAGGAAATTGACCATTGCGATATTCTAACTTCCTGTTTTGGGGAGTTTACAATAGGGCAATGGTCATGTATGGCCGGTGCTATATATAGATAAGGAACTCGAAGTTCGGACAGGTCATGAAGCTAAAAAAAATACCCTCCGTCGTTTGTGTATCGAATAAATAAACACACTGTATCATGTAATCCGAAGGTCTAAGGCTCCCTGACCCATTGGTTTCCCTATATACAGTAACCTCCCCTTAATGGTTCGGATATTACTGTAGCTAAGGTGGGTCAGGACACTTTCGTTGACCAGGTAGCTTAGTCTGTTAGATCGATATTATAACAATCTGAAGTCCAGGGCTCAAAGCCCCGTCTAGTCCCGCTAACATTTTACTCAGAATACGACTGTTGCCTATTGTCTGTTATTTTTTTTATCTCTTATATATTCTTTATAAAAGCCTCGCAATATATCGTAATCTTTTCAGAAATGATAAAAAAACGGTTTCCATTGCATGGTTATAGTTTTTGGCAATGGTTCGGGGATCCTTAAGATATGAATTACTAGTTTTAACATTTTGTTTGTTTGTATCATTGACTCTGTGTATACTGATAAAGAATATATATACACCCATATCAGTAATAAAATAATGTATAGTTATACTTAATTGTTGAAATTTTGAATACAGACTATGATTCTTTTTATTTTTTACTTATTGTTACGAATGAATAAAATGTTTTTTTTTTTAATTTTAAACTCACAGATATGCTAGTTTAGATAACCAAACATTATATTACTGTAATAGGGAAATACTCGTTGGAATTCTGAGATATTTTATTAATCGTCTTCTATTTTTAGAATGATGACTTAGTAGAACTTTCAAAAAAAAAAGCTTGCTAAAGCGTCCTTATGGAACTACGCTGTAGGAAATTTAAATGTCTCATTCTTTAGGTAAATGCATCAATCTATTTTACACCAATTAAATTTTAAAAAAATGAAAGATTTTAGAAATGCATAAATGACAATAGCAATGAGGAATTCGACATCAGTGTAATTCATCACAATATGTCAGCTGATTATACACTTTTTAAACCTGTGGAGCATGATGAATTAACAATGATTTATGATCTCTGATTACATCCATTCAAACTGTTTGTTTTATACGCAATCAATGGAACAATATTTCCTTTTGATTGACATGCCGCATAAAACCCGAGTTATCGTAATTATACAAATGCGATATATTCGTCGGCAATTTCCAATTATTCCTTTGAACGCTGGCTCATGGTTACCATCAATCATTGTACCAGTAGGATGTCGCCCTGTTCTCTCTGCGGGACTGTAATCTAAGCACTTCCGGCAGACAAGTCCAACAGCGCAACGTTAATCGAGCACTGCCGGGAATCTGGCAATTTGGAAGATGAGAGAAGCGAAAACAGATGTGTACTACAGATTCACAGCAGTGGGCTGTTGACAAAATAATTTTGAAAGTTATCTTTGTTAAAAATGACCCAGCTTGAAAAATGTCTGCGTCGGTGTAGATAAAACAGAATTTGCGTTTGTCCGAAACCGGACAAATAAATGTTATGGTCGTTAACGTGGATCTCGCTGTGCACGTGCCGTCTGAAATCAATGTTGTTTGAATCAGATATAAATATTCCACGTCCAACTGTTTTGCCCCCACTCCCTCCGCTGTTACCGTTGTGTGTTATGGGGTATAAATCTTACCGTCAACTAACCCAGATCTATCGCTGGCACCATTCTTGTATAGTGAATGCTGACGTGTTCACGCAGGAACGGCAAATATTTTGTTTTGAGAAGTTTCATAAACAATATTTTTATTTAGAACAATAATCTATATTACATGTATGTACTTATGTAAATTCACCCGTTGTCTATTTTTAGTGCAGTACTTTGATTCACAACGGACATATGGTCACCGGCCTGACGTCATGCCCGCGGTCCGGTAGCAGTTAGTCAAAATTAGATTAAGCCCTATTTATCTTGACATTTGATAAATGGATCCAGATTAACATCTTTGTATATATTTAGTTATCAATTCTGACTACTTAAGTTCATTAGGACTGACACTAAATAGCTCGTTAACTTTCGCCTAGGACAGGGATCGGTCGCCCCGTCCAAGTCCGATGTATATTATCTCTATTTTCATGTTGTGGGTCTAAAACTAGCTTGGTGGGATTAGGACAGTACTGTTTTGAACTTATGTCAAGCGATTTTCGTGTAAAGTGTGGTGTACTTTACACATTCAAGTTACATGAATGAATAAACTAAATGTGATGAGATGAAAAAGTTAATCGACAATGACAGGAATAGATATTTCGCTAAATTGATATTTTCGACCTGTAACTTACTGTAACTATGTCACGTTATCCACTTCACTAGAAATCAATTCAATTAAAAGGCCAGTGATTATTTTTCTCATAACACGATTGAAATTTTTACTCGCAAACCTAATTCGATTGATACAAACTTCTTGAAAGAAAAAAAAAATTACAATTGAAATAAGCCAACTTTGGGAATATAAAAAAGGAATTCACAAAAACTATTTTATATATTTTTCCTAAGTAGTCCGATCACTTTGTTTTATGAACAGATTCTTATAATAGTTGTAAAACCGGTCAAATTTGACAAAGAAGTTATTCGAAAGATGTTCTACAACAATCAGATAAAATATTTAATTTTGAAGAAACAAAAATCAATAATTCAGTCGAGAAACTGACATCCTTGCCAAAAATCAGATAATATAATAACTTTTGCGAAAAGAAATTGATTTTACATGCGCTTTGCAAGTATTATTACAGTATTTCAATTACATATGTAGCATGCGGGAACTAAATTTTCGTTCTCGACAAAGTTAATGAAGAAATATTCAGCGTATGTGTGTAAATTATGGTGTAATGAACTACGACAGTGCTAGAAAAATGATCTCCGGCCTATCGACCATCCTGTCAAAATTTAATATATGAATTCATGTACATGTACCTCATGTTACACATTTCCATGTGTCTGAGTGTTGGAAATAAAATCTGAAATCTGAAATCTGTAGTTATACTTTTTTTTTATACATTTGCAAACTCCGAATTTCATATGCCGCCATAACGTATAAACCTGCGTTTGTTTTACCTAATATACCATGCGAAAAAACCACCCAAACTACATATAAGTCCTTCTAATAAGGCGGTGTGACCTAAATATTAGAAAAGCGGTTCGCGAGTATGTATTACACGTACTGGGGCACGTGCATGGTCTGTTGTCAAGTAACTCATATCTGTTTACCAATGAAAAAGGTTGTTACATTACCGATGCTGTCGGAAAAAATGCATGTCATTCCACTTATTATAATATCCCTTGGTTTTCGGCAAGGATTTCATTTTTACCCTCCTATTTTGATTCGGAATGGAATAGAAACTATTTCAGAAATGTTTATAATTTTAAAGATGTAAACATGTCAATATCGTTTCATTATAACCCATGTTAGGGTAATGAATCGCCGGATCTACCTCTGGGCTTATGATTACGAAACGTAATTTAATAATACTCACTAGATCACGTGATAAAATCTAGGATGCTGATTGGCTGTCGATAAATGCGCCAGCAGTCATTTGATTTCTGTTGACAGCAGGGTCCAATTATTTAACGACATTGAAAACAAACCAATCTTCATGTTTGACGCCGAGTTTGTTTTTGTCGTGAGGTTAGGGTAAAAAGAGTACATTTAAATAAGCAAACATCCGTTAATGTTTAGATTCAATGGAATTCGTCATTTAATACAAGAACAACTTCTTCGGCAACACCGCAAATGGTTCTAGAACGAGAGTCCGTGGTACATCAGAAACAAGTGATGATATGTGTTATAATGTTATTATAGAAAGACTTATTGATATATACCTTCAAAGGTATGTATCTATGCATATCTTTATAATCAGTTTGATATAAAATGTTACTTAAGAAAACCATTAACAAATAATTAATATTAAAATAAATGAAGGTATATTATAAATTGGTATTTGAAAGAAAATACAAAAATAAGGCTTTCAGCTCATAATTTAAATATAGAAAAAGGTAAATATCAAAATATTGAAAGAACTCGTAAAGAGTATGTACTGTATGTAATTTAATTGATGTTGAAGATGAGTTTCATTTTTATGTTGTATGTCCGTGTTATTTTAATTTGCGTGTTAAATTATTGAAAAATTACTATATAAAACACCCAAGTATGTTTAAAATGATAGAATTTTTTAATGTAAATAACACAAAAGAACTTGTCAATTTGGCCAAATATATAAAAGCGGCAAATGTAAGAAGAAACCAATTAACTTGATTTGTTACACTCTCCGTATTGTTTGTATAGTGCTGATGTGGTATTGTATTGTATTGTATTGTATTGGATGTAAATATTGTTAATATCTCACTTTTAAAACCGATGCGTCGAAAGACCCTAGGTAATACTAAATTTGAAACTTGTAGAACTTGCGCCTGGCAGCTCGGGAGCTGTACTCTAGGAGCAATACTGTGCTAGGTTATACTGACATTTGCTTGTAGATACTCATCCCTAACAGGGCACTCATACCAGCATCAACAACATTTTAATTCTATTAGCATTATCCGACGCCAAGCTCGAACCGTTTCTGGACGCTAAACTAGAATGCAATCTAAGCACTTAATTAATTAGTTAACTACGATTGATTGCACTTTCTCCAAATATTTGTTAACTGGGCGTATTATATTCAGTCTTGAAAATCAGATTGGACAGGTCAATCGATCGATCTATATTTTTTTCCAAAAAAGATGAGTAGATGCTTGACAACATAACCTGATTCACGTTGATTGATTGATTGCTAGGTGTCCACTAAACTACCGAGTAGTCCCTGATACACATGTATTCGGATGTTAAATAGGCGCTCTTCACGAGTATACAAAGCTGTAACGTACGGCCGATGTCGGACGGAAATATTTCCTGCGCTTAATCCTAAGTCGATTTACAGCAATTCGAGGGTTCGTATCGACTGATATATTAGTCTAGTTTGAACATATTTTATTGCCAAGCAAATGGATTGGGGACAATTTATTAAACTTATGTTGAGTCCTTTCCCAGCAAATTACAAGCATATATTTACAATAGTACAAGATGTCAGACTTAATAATATATACATATATTCAATTGCGCTATATTATTATACAAGCGTCACTAAATTTCTTCTAAATGAATTACTTTAACAAATGGTGATTTGTGGATGTGCGGGTATGTTTAAATACAGATGAGTAGTATATAAAGACTTACTAAATCGTTCCGAACTCTTTTTAAAGGTTAGGAATGCTTTTTTTCCGGAATTTAGCAAGGCTGCGTCATAGCTCACGTCGCATTTACATTTTTATGTTTTGTCGTCTGTGTGTTCTGATGAAAGTATTTCTGGTTTCGATTACAGTAATCCGATGTTGACCTTTGAATAAAATCGAACATTATCGACCTAATGTAGTTCTTCATGTGATATACCAAACTAGTTAAACAGCACACTATTGACGGTGCCGTGAACAAGATGAATCATCTAGACGTTCGGACACTCCTCTTTTAGAAAGAATTTCTATATTGACAGATGAGTTCGATGCTAAACTCTGAAGGTACTCCGGACGAAAACTGCGGGGCACCGGATGGGAAACCAACATCACATACCAATAAAATATTATGATTTATGTAGAGATTATAGGCACATTTAAAGAGATACTCACAGATTGAAATTATAACATGTAATATATATATCAATAAAACTGTGTATATTTTATTTATATAGTTCTTAGTCGAAATAGGTAACGCTGAGCGAACAACCGGAATAACTGTCTTAAAATCTGCCTATGCTAATGAAGTTAGACTGTTCAGATTTGTTGAGATTAACACATAACTGTCAAAAGTTTCCCTTTTCTTTGGATTAAACACAGGTTGTACAAATTATACACTTTTCCGTTCATATACATTCGCTATTTTAATAAAACATATGAACGTATAGATATTTAACCATAGTATAAACATGTACGTATTGCTAGAGAGAAAAACAAAAATATGGATGGAAGTATCCTTTTTTGAGACATTTTTGTGTTCGATACAAAATGCTTGGCATGTACAAATTAATTTGAATAAGTGTCTCTTATTTTAATGGTTTATTAATGAGGTCCCCGGAAATACACGTTCACTCTCTTATTTAAATTTATTGCATTTAAAGAAAAAATATAAGTGTCTTTAGTGACGTGTACACGGGCACAAGCGGGCAAGGTAATTAAGTTTGCCCTAAAAAGATCAGCAATAAGGAAGCTACTGGTACAGAAGGTAGTTTGATTTACGTTCGCTTACAAGATAAAAAAACCGCGTGCATTTTTTAAAAACTTTTAAGGATCACTGCCCCTCTGCACTGTGGTTTTTCCTTTATACAGTAACCCCCGCACCCGTAACTTCCGTTTGCATATAACAGTTTGGACTGGCTACCAGCCCCTAAGTTTTTATGAATAATTTCTCAGCTGCATTATACTACTACCTTATCTCACCCTAGTTAAGAATTAGACATCAAAGTGATTAAAAGTATTAGAGTTAAACTTTTTTCTTAATAATTCATTATTCTAGAGACGGTGGCCAGTCTAATAACCGTTGGGCTAGGACACTTCTAAGCGAAAGTATATAGATCTGAAGTCCTGGGTTCGAATCCCGGTCAGGCCTCACTGTAGATTATACCTAGTTAGCTTCGTCTG
The DNA here is from genome assembly GCF_002113885.1 of Mizuhopecten yessoensis. Classification (NCBI taxonomy): domain Eukaryota; kingdom Metazoa; phylum Mollusca; class Bivalvia; order Pectinida; family Pectinidae; genus Mizuhopecten; species Mizuhopecten yessoensis. Next base: position 241,750 of record NW_018480051.1, on the reverse strand, counting down.
TATTAGTTCTCATAAAAGTTCAACACAGGATAGTTTTCTTTCAAGAAATTATTTATCAAAGCTAAAGTCATGCCCATAAACACGACATCCAATGTTTAGTTACAGTATTCTCGGTGGTACGGGGATCCTTAAATGTTGGTGTGCTAGTGGCAGTACGAAAATATCTTCATATTTAATTCAAACTCTTGCTCAAAATGAAGTCTCCATGCAAGTACGAAATGCGCTGATTGAGTGCAATGTAAAGGGTATATACTCGGAATATTTTCATATCCTTGTGACGTAGAATATGACACAGGCTCCTTCATTGCCGATATTCGCTAAAGGTCGATCTCTCGTAAAATCTAAGGATGTTTAATTACCCACAAGCTTGTGTCACGGACGACAACTTATATATGTGGTGATGTAACCATGGTGTACTAGAAACGAACCTGTGCCAAGAGGGACTACTGTCACATAAATATAACAGGAAAAAACACAATAGCCAGACCGGGATTCGAACCCAGGACCTCCGAACTCTAGACGGACGCTCTTACAAATTGAGCGACTGTATGATTTCGCTAAGATGTTGACGATAGTCTCCTGCTCACTATTCATTTTGAAATTAAACGTTCTAAGGAATGGTTAAATGAAAATCGAACTATTCTGTGTTTTGACACCTTGCTATTTATCTAAACAAAACCCCTTCGAAGGCCCTCAATGATCGATCAATCGATCTAGACAGCATTTCGATTCAAATCACAGCAGTTGGTGTCGACCATAGTGTTTACAGGGCAAATCATAGACAGAGTAGTTAACCTGAGTTATATTGGTCTGATTCGTGAAGGCGTTTGAGCTCAGCTGGTCATCCCGGTCACAAGTACGCTGACGTCTGCAATCGTTAGATTTTCCCGCCAGGTGGTCTGTGGAGAACGTCTGTGTATTAGACGCTGCCTGATGGGACGATGTAATAAAACTTGGCTACTTTATAAACATGGTGTAATACGTAAACATGTGATATTGCGATTTGTTTGCGTCTGGACTGACTGATCCGTTCTGTTTTTGTATGGTGTCCCAACGGTAGACACGTTGCGCAATTCAATTGTGAACATTTTCTCCCTTTTCTAAAATAAAATAAAAATGTCTTTCGAACTAAGTTAACTCAAAGCACTGAACCATGTGACCTCTACGTCATCTCGAGGGATTCCTCGGTATACATTGGTTTTATATACAGCTGTACTCAATAGAGACGCGGGTCTAGTGGAGTTGCGCACCAGACGCAATTAAGAAGCAGTTTCAGGTGAATAGTCACTTCAACGATATTAAGTATAAAGTGATTCATTGTTTGACTGAAATTTTTATCAAGTTCCTTGATATTTTAATCATTTGTTAACCACGCGGCATTCAATGAAATTTTTGTAATATCGACCTTTTTTGAAACGTAGTATTGTTCCAGTGGAGCAGTAGTCAAATAGACACTGCCCCCGCTATAATGTAAGCAAGAGTGCGTTTTCTTACTGTTTCTTCGTTATAAATCCATTTTTTATCTTAATAGTTTGAAAGATAATTAGTTAGGGACCAAACTATTCAGCCGTTTTACTCGATGCGTCCATAAATTGCAAAAGTGTAGTTGAAAGTTTAGGTGCGCTATACCTGCGGGCTTCGTTATAAAGCCAACATTTTATTGATTATTTCAAAAATCAAGTGTTCAAATTCAAACTGTTAAGCCGTTTTACTCGATACGTCAATTAATTGCAAGGATGTGGTTGAAAGCTTAGGTGCACAACACTAGCGGACTTCACCGTTTTGTATACTCAAATATTGTGTTCTAGTAGAATGCTTACTTAATTAAAAAAAATATAGTTGATATTTATGAGAGAAAAAAAATCGGCTCCGAACGAGACTTTTTCTGCTTTCATCTTGTATTCCGTCTTTGCGTATTGCAGAGTTATCTTCTCTTGGGATCAGGTATTGATTTTTACGTCATTGGTTTGTGTGAGAAAATTACGGCGTTTTCTCAAAAATTGATGACGTTACTCGCAAATACAAATGACGTATTAATCAATACCTGCTCACAAGAGAAGATAACTCTGCAATACGAAAAGACGGAATATGCATAGAACGCTCAGCCTGTTGGCATGTCTGTCTGTCTGCCTGTCTGCCTGTTTGTCTGTCTGAAATCATGAGTGTGTCGCTTGCTTGTCTGTCTCTCTGTTTTTCACACTATGCTCATTTTCGACAATTTAAGTGATTGTTATTTTATAGACAAAAAACAGAGCAGAGTATAACCTGTGTGTGCTGTTGGTTTTAGTGCAGACTAAACACGATAATATAATATTGTTTACATAGAGAAAGGGTGTCTATAATGTTCATGTAAGTTGTGCCCAATCCCTTTGCTGTGTGTATATTTAATAAAAAAACTTAACTAAAAGATTTAACTCCATTTCTACACGATATCCTTTGAATTTTAATATCAGAAGTTCAACCCTAAGCTAGAGAGTGCTCTATATAAACTTTTGACATGTATATTTCTTTACATTTTGCGCTTTATTACAGGTTCTGTGATTGGTTACGGCCGATCATGTGGTGTGTCAGCATTTCTTTCCGCGTTCATACCTGCAAAACACTGGCAAAATCTAGATTCAATTCCTATATTATCTTTTGTTTCAGTCTTTTTCACACTCAAACATTTCTTTAGTAACTCAATTTTTAAAGAGCATTGTTCTGTAGATCTTCTTGGGCGGAAAAATTTCCTTCGGGTAAGCAAGGACTTTTGCAGATATCTTCAACATGGGTTGTCCTCTTAAAATCCGCGGATAAAAAACGCCAATAGATGTTGATAATTTTCTATGAATTTTCAGTTAAAGTATAATATACTGTAACGTGATTTTACAATAAATTTATATCAACTTTTGTTAAGGTATTGAACAGAAAAAATTATTTAATTTAATTGCATTAATTTACATAGGTCAATTGTCAAGCATGGTTTCGTCGCAAAATAAGCGGGAAAGCTCGCAAGGGGGTCAGCATCGTTTACGAAACAAAGAGTCATGTACACAACACAGAACCAGCCGTAAATGTTTTAAAATGTGATGAAATTGTATCAGCAACCGGAAATGCAGGTTAATGTAGACTTGGTCGCAATCGTGATCTCATTGAGAAATATGCTTCTTTTTGTGTCATATGAAGGTCGATGCATTATATTGTTTTTGTTTTGCCCATAGGTGTGCATCGTTGTTTCGTCGCCAATACGGCGGTTCCTGCTTTGAGGACGTAACATTACTAGGAATTGTACTATATCTATATACATTGCAGGTGCCGTTGATAGAGCAGAAGACGCTGACCCTTCCGGAACGTCTGCAACTTGTACTTTTGTGAAGGATATCAATGTTTTCCTTTGTTCATAGTTTGCCCTAATTTTATTGATTTCGAGTTTTGTTGACACTTCGATATTCTCTTGTTGATTGTTTGTTTATTTCACAGTAAAATTGTGCATAACGACTTGTTGGTTACAATCTGATATCCAATTTTAAAGGTTTCCAGAAATTCTATAACTTTTTAATTTATATACAATACCGCTCGTACTCTATTAAAAACCTTTGAAATATAAAATAAAATAACAAATACATTTTTTAAATAACAAATGAATTCCGTAATCATTCCTGATGGGGAATTCTATGCATACTATACAGAGGTACGAGAATGTAATATGTGTGGCATTGAAAATTCCGTAATTGTAGGTAAGTTAATAGATTAAACAAGGAAATTGACGTATACGAACCTTTCGAAAGTTGTTACATAAAGGTTCTCACAAGAATATTTCTTTTGATGCAGAATTCTTCCAGCGACACGTTAGACACTTATTCCACCCTTTTTGTTTACTTTTCTGAATGAGCATAATTCAGAAGATATGGCAACTTAACCTCCGAAGCAGCACACATTTATAAAAATAAGGAAATGTCATGTATGGTTTTGATGATCTCCCCTTCTGATTTAATTACAGTTATAATTCGACAGCTGTTTGTCGATACCCGTTGTCAGTATAATGTGACCCCGGCAGAATGATGTGCTGGATGCCTTCGGTATGATATTTCAGGAATATACTGCAGAGACAAAACATAAGTCGTTTTATCCTTTATTCGTTTTCTAATATCTGTTTTATGAATGTGTCTAAGAAGATAACGTTTTGACATAAGTGATAAAAAGAATCTCAAACTCGTTCCAAATCCAAAAACTCTTTCTATGCAAATCAAGGAAATATCTCGTGTGATATCCACTCTGTACCTTTGTATAACAAAAGATTTTCCAGTAAAATAAACGAAGTTATTTAAGCAAATTTAAATATTTTATACATTATCAACCTATAAAATCAATCACAAAGTTTCTAAAGGGAATGCAATAAAACATATAGCAATGGTCACTCTTTATCCAAGGTTTCGGGCTAAGACCTTTATCAGAGAAAGAATGGTATTTTACTCTTGCGTCACATGCACGTTTAAAACCAAATGTTCAAAGGCTTTAAATTTTCAAATGTGGATGTGACATACGGGTGAAGACCTTTCAATCCCTGATGAAGGGCTAAGCCCGAAAGCTAAGATAACGAGTGACTCTTGCTTTTTATATTAACAAAACAAATCTATTAAAAATGTGTGTGAGCATTAAATCTGTCAGCATTAACGTCAATGTGTACTTTCGGGGTAATGTTTATTTAATATGTAGACGAGCCATTTGTGATATTGTGTTGTCACCGTCGGTGTCCGCTTGACAAAGTAATAGAGATTATTATCGATCTAGACTAATAATCAAAACACCGGATGACGTCTGAATATGCACAGCACGGCGTTGCACCACCAATAGGTCAAAACGTGAACAATGTTTTCGTTTTGACTAACATTGAATTAAAAAAATCAAACAAATAGAAATACATTCACACTAGATTTTTATGTAAAACATCTGATCCAATGTTTAAACAAACAGTAGTTTTCAAAATATCCTCCAAAGGATCAACAAATAATGCATTTATATAAATAAATAAGAAAATATTGAAAATTGATTCATATGGAAAAAAAACGCGAGAAAATAATTATCATAAATTAAATGGATAATCATCATGTTCTGATTTAAAATCACGCAAATTCCATAAAATTGGACAAAAGATGGATAACGCTGTCCCCATTATGGCCAGCATATAGCTCCAACCCATGCTGCACTGTCCCGCATTGTACACTTCCGCTGTAGGTCCGCAGTAATAGCGAAAGAAGGGTGACGTCATTCCTAAGGGGTACGCAATCAATGCTGACGTCAAGATGAGAACTGAAATAGAGGAAAAAAATCAAATAACTCGTGTTATTGTCGACATATATTATGAGAAGGAAGAGGATTAATGGGAGGAAAGTAATAAATATGGAGAACAGAAAGAGGGGAAAGTAGATAGTGGATGTGGGATGAAGAATGAAACGATGAGAATATAAATCAGGAGGTCTGGGGTTGGGGGCGGGGTTAGTTGTTAGGAAAAGGATATTTTATTTCATGGAACAGATAAACTGAAAACCGAAAACTGGAAAGACGGATTCATATATACAATTAACAGGCGCTGTTAGACTCAACCACCAAATGTGCGGATTAAGCTGGGAATTAATACGCTGGGCTTCCACGCAGAAGGCCGGGGTTCAATCCCCGAAGTCATCGTAACAATGTGTTTTTTTGCTTCAGAAAAAGTGCTTGTCCCACCTTAATAACTCCAATACCCAGAGTGAGTGTAAAACGGTATGGAGTGGATGCTGCCGTGTCTGTGTAGTAACATTCAAGTGAAGAGGCACTTTGGAAAAAAAGTTCCGTTCAAAGTATAAGAACTCAAAGACAACTCTATATTAAACCATCATCACTCACGGAGGGTCCAACACATGTTAAGGTACTTAGCCAGGTGGCATAGAACCTGGAGTTAATGATAAGGCCACTGCTGTGATGACTTCAAATTGTATTGATTGTATTAATTGATTGTATGTATGAACTCTATGTCTGTTAAATGTGAAGTGCCCTAGAGTGGCTTGTTATAACTAGATAGGGCGCTTTATCAAATGTCGCACAATAAATCGCATAATAATCTGCCTTCTGGCAGCTCGGGAGACGTTTCACAGACACTGGTCGCGGTTACAGTGCAAAACTTAACTTGTACAGTGGCACGCAGCTCGCCTTAAGCTATAAAACATCAGTGTGCTGAATGTGCATCGGTATAAAAAAATACGCAATTTCGAGAAAAATAACCCACGGTTAGATATTTCATTGTCGGATTTTAATCCCAGAAGAGAATTATATTTGCAATTAATGCAGGTTGCGGGCACTACATCTGTAAAACATGGCGGAAATAACCATCAAAGCGATAAAAACTACCCACAGGCTCTGCTGAATGGCAACTTAAAGGTCAAAGATCCAATTATAAATGGCAACGACAGCTTATATAGGGTATCAAATTCAATTGTATTTGTGGGCTCCATAGCGAAACATGCCTATGACCGGGAAAACTAGCGATTCTTCTTTTTTATTTCAAAGATAAGTATTTTTAGGCGCATTTTGGCTCAATATCCCCCTATCAGTGTGAATAAAATGCTGTTACTTCAAACTCGGCTATACTTTCGACTGCCCTCGTTACTTTTAATATCATTAAGCTGTTGCTATGTCGGATCGAATGTAGCATTTAATTTAGCGGTGGTCAAGTGGTTTTAAGGCGTCTGCCATTCTGCTACCATTACCCCTCCACCACTGGGTCGCGGGTTCGAGACCTACGTGGGGCAGTCGCCACTAAAGTCGCCACTACAGTCGCCAGGTACTGACCGTAGGTCGGTGGTTTTTCTCCGGGAACTCCGGCTTTCCTCCATCACCAAAACCTGGCACGTCCTTAAATGACCATAGCTGTTAATAGGACGTGAAACACTAACCAAAGAAATGGAAAGGAGTATCTAGACCTCGGAACCCTATTGAGACATCAATTTTCTATGCACATAATAATAACATATATATATATGTGCATGTAAAACAATCTATACAAAATCAAATTAAAATTATCAAGCAATTTTCATTGAAAGGCAAAACCTCAAAGTGCAGGACTGAAAGACTGACATCCGTCCGTGCCAATGTTACGTAGTATCGGACGTGTGATGAGACAGACGACGTTTCCAATGTTTCGTAATATCTAAGTACTCATTGTAAATAGTCAAAACATGGAAACGGCACTTTAAAAATATTTAAATACTCAGCAGTTCAAAGATCTAATACAGACGTTACAGTTTTATCACAAATGTGTCCTCTCCCTCAACATACCTGCGAAGTTTAGGTTAGATTCGGGGTTCATGGTTTCATAAAACACGGAAGAACTGCAACTAGAAGGCGTTTGATTTTGTTATAAGTTTGCCTACATAGCTACTTTCGTTATTTTTTGCTATTTATCAAAGAGAATGGAAAAACGGAAAGAGTTGCTTCTTTATCAAATCAAAAAACGGCACGGTGCCAGCATACTTTTTACAGGTATTCCTCCCTTGATAGTGGTTACTGAATTAGAAATGACCTTCGAAATTCTTATCACACCTGAAAACAAAATTACATGCATATTATGCAGAATTCGTTCTTTCAGCCCGTGCGTCTCTGTTGGAATACCCCTTGATGGATCTATCAGAGACGCGATATCTGGGAATACCTTCAAAAATCCATTAAAGATATATCTACAAGAATTTCCTGTATACTTTTGGCTACATCGTCGCTTCTTCATCTGTGTTCAAACTAAGCCTGCAAATCACTATTAGCCGATTGTGATTTTCAATTGACGCCGTAAAGGATGTGTTAATAAACTTTATATACATGGTTTTGTTGCAGGGAAACACGATTCTTTGTTTCCTTCGATTTATCATGTTTCACTAAGACTTACCAGAACTTAAAGTATACATTAGCGGTGAATGTTTGCCCAAGTGATCAGGCAGGCTATGGTTTCTGTCCCCTGTGCCGGGACATGTACTTGTATTTGCCTGCTGAACGTTCAGCATTTAAGGTAATTGCAACAACTGGTTCACCCGTTATCAGTATGATGTGACCGGGTGGAATGCTGATATTGGTGTCTTCGGCAATAATATTTTAGCGAGGCAGCGACCTAAAGCAAGCATCAGTTCCGCGCTATCACAAGGAGACAAATACACAAACATACCTCCTCTACGCATATATTACGCACATGGAGGCACGTCATTAATTGACCTTAGCAGTTAATACATGTAGCACGCTTAACCCAATAAAACCAAACTCGAACTTTGTCCATTCGTCCGTGTGAAACATGACTAATTGAAGGGAAACAAAGAATCGTGTTTCCCTAACATCTCTTTTACATCGGTCACGGTAAAGATGATAAGAATTACGCGCCATTGTTGACGTCTGCTTCAGTCACTCGAACCCCATGTGTGGTGTTTCTTGTCCATTTTTCTAGAGAGGCCCCAAATGATGGAAATATGACTTGGGAATTCTGAGACCAAGGAAACACGATGTTTTATTTCCCCGTCATATGATCAAAATGATCCACTCAGATACACAGTTATAATAAAATGTATTGCATATACGTATTGTACTGAATTGACACCTGTGGAAATTTGTTGACATAGATTATATTTCAGCTTCAAGATACATCTATTTCGACGGTGTGTATAATAAGGATTACGCGCCATTGTTTTGTTGTCGTCTGTTTCAGTCAATCGGACCTCATTGTGGTGTTTCTTGTACATTTTTCTAGAGAGGCCCCGAATGAGGGAAATATGACATCGTCAGACCTGAAATCAAAATCTATTGTAAATCGCCTTCCAGCTAGAGCTGGCCTTGATGGTAATTAGAACAGGTTTGCTTTAGGGGTTTGTAGAAGGACACCAATATCTTGTGATGAACATGGAATGTATGTATAGTATGCATGTATATTTACTGGTGTAATCCATATACTTGTCACGTTATATTTCCTCCGTAGGTGTAGGAGGTACATGCTTATGGCACACGTCAGCCTAATTATGTAATAAATAATAGTGAGACGGCATTGGTAAATATTAATGCATATGTCTTTGTTATGTCAAGATTAATTCAGTGCTTTTATGCATGTACAATCTAAGATAAGATGAACGTGTAAGAGGATGAGAGGTTGCGAGAAGATATTTTGAGACATTTTGAGAGCATGTAGGATCTTTTGGGAGAAAAGGGGATGTAAGGGCATGACGGGTCCGGAAATTGTTGTTAGGGAGAGGTAGTAAGAGGTTATGAGAGGTCAGGGAGTTTATTATAACTTGAAGAGGCGGAAGTGTAGTAAAATGGGTTCCGGAAGTAAATATCGGATTTCTTGCCTGAAAGTTTTGCTGTGAAATCCATTAAAATTATGAATTTAACCAAATGTCTACAGATGCTATTCTCTGACTAAAGTAAGTCTCAACAAGTCCCACCATTTTAATTACACTGTGAGCAGTTTGGCGTCAATTCAAAAACTGACGTTGTAATCTTATTTAGAAAATGATTAAAATTATGATGAATGGAAACAAGCCCACATTCCGAACAAAATCGTGTGAGGTTTCAATGCAATATCTTTCTAAATATTTTAATTCCATTTTCAAGGATATTAATTAAAATTGTAACCGAACGGTTTGTCTACAGGGATTTTATTAATAACGTTTTATAGCGATTGCGCATACGTTGGAAAAAACATTATTAATTGACCGAGTTCGTATCCTTTTCATGTTTTCTGATATTTGTGAGGAATTTTGCATATCTTGCTTCTATTGATAACGTTTCGTGTCTAATTAAGACCGTTGGTTGCACGGTACAGATAAGAAAAACAGTTATGTCGAAAACATGTCTCCACGTAGTCGTGCATATTTATTCTCTATTTCTTGAATTTTGAGTCAAACATTCCATTAAATATTTACATACCTGCAATAAACAAAAATCTCTGATATCATGTATCGTACAGGCCGTTTATCAAATAAATATATAGATCGTTTTTTAATAAAAGAATATAAACCTTAAAATGCGTCTAGTCATGAACTGATGCTACTGATGAAACGTAAAGTTTTCTCTCCAGACGCAAACTGTCGGTGAAAACTAAGTTAATCTGTTATCTTTGTGACGTAGTTAGTTTTAATCTTGATTAAATTTAATTAAATGAGAGTTTTATCATCTAAAACGCTAGTCTTGATCATCATCATATTTGTAAGACTATTTTTTTTAATATTTCGTTAAAGTTCGACGAATTTTTCTTAAAAATCTTTATTTATTTTACAACGATTATGAAACAAGTTATATCAACTTATATTAATAAATAACTTTTGTTGGTCCGGACGTTAGCGCGCAGGGGTCTTAATGTGGGTGGAAACCGGAGTACTCGGAGAAAACCCAAGTGGTCGGGCAGGTGACCCCATACCCTTTCACGTCCGATCGTGGAATCGAACCCGGCCGTTTGGATGAAAATCGAGTTCGCTATCCGCTACGCCAACTGATCACCTATTCTGTTGGAAGATTTTTTTCCAAAGTCTACATGGTGCATCAGAATGGCATTTGAACGCTCCGACTCACTTATGTTGTAAACGCTATCTTTGAGTAAACAACATACATGAGCATGCAGACACAGTAGCAGTAAAACGTTAATTCTATCACATAAAGCAGTTGGAAACGAATCAGCTATAATTGTGTGAATATTCACAAGCATATGCAAATTAAACGCACCAAAAAAAAATTCCCAAGAAATTTTATCGCAACTTATTACATGTACCAGATAATTTAAGCAATTACGAAAACATAGGTAGATAAAAGAATATTTAAAGTTTCTTCCGCGAGTATGCTTCGAAATAATGAGATCCCATCGGAGTTGGCGACGAAATATAATGTGTAAGCCAAAACGGTGACGCCAGAAAATCCATCCACATTCAACTCCCTTCGAGAAATATTGCCCCCTCCCAACAAAATGTTAAGGCTCCCTATACCCCTCCCCAGAATCCCTGAAAAAAACCCATGGAGAACCCTGGCGCGGACAGGCGCGCATCCCAAGAGCATAATTTCCGTTTATTATAAAATCTGAAAGGGGAATGTACTTCCGGTGCCAAATTTCCGGAATCATGTAGTTTAGTAATTAGGCCAAGCCAGCGATTAACACGTTATATTTGCTTTAGATGCTGACATGGTCAGGATGCATGATCAATCTAATACTCCAGTTATTAGGACGAAAATCCAATAAACAACTGGTGAAAGATAGATTAGATTACACAATAAAAATAATAGCAACAAGTAAAATCATAAAGGAACACAATATAACATATTGTAAGGACCCTTGTTCCGCGGAAGACAAAACACAAAAGAATTCCAATAGAGTTTATACAGTAGCCTCCCCCTAATTTCGTCTTGGATATAAAGTAGCTTAATTTGTTAGAGCGACAGTATAATGATATGAAGTTCATGGTTCGAGTCCTGGTTTGGTTTGTTAGTGTTTTACGTCCTTTTAACAGCTATGGTCACATTAGGACGTGCCAGGATTTGGTGGCGAAGGAAAGCCGGAGTTCCATGAGAAAACCCACCGACCTACGGCCAGTACCTGGCAACTGCCTCACGTAGATCTCGAACCCGCGACCCAGTGGTGGAGGGCTAGTGGAATCATGGTCAAGCCCTGTGCGGGGATATATAAACCAAGACAATAATATAATTTTTCTTTTATAATATTGTCTACAACAGTGCCGTTTAATTAAACAGAATTGTTAAAATTGTTAAAATTGCTATAGGTTGCCATTTACATGTATACCCACGATAAAGTTCTTAGCTCTAAGTATTTAGTATGAAAAACCTATAGAAAATTACTAGTACATGTGTTCATATACGGTATAATGGGAAATTTTCGCTGCATTTTCACTTTCGCCCTTTTCGCCCTCCGTATTGAGGGCGAATTTATTATCACACCGAATAATAGGAAACAACATTCTAACGTAGAAATTAAATCAGATGTGAAGAACGAAATTCACACTGGGCGAAAATGGATTTTACCAGCGTATGACGAAAGTTTGACTGACTGGGAGAAAGTTTCCCAATTTCAAATAAGTTTGAAAATGTGTTCAAAAAAGTTGCATATGATTGCAAATGAGGCCATGCTAATTTTTCTCCGTAATTTATTGTTCGTGACGATACGAATAAATTTGGTACTAAACAATGTACTTATAATAGTGATTATTAAACACAGATTTTAGTAGGCTTGGCCGTCATAGCTACGTTTGTATAAAGAGTTATGTTTTATGAGTGTAGAATACCGACATTGACGTTTTTCATTACTGTGATATTACATGTACAAACGTTTAACATTCTTGACTATTAAACACAAGCTGTGAACGAGACAGCCAGCCTGCTTCACTAAGGCTGATGTGTGGAATCAGCTTAGCATGACACCCGCCTCGTACGCGAACACACAAACATACATAGCAACATGGCTCAAATTTGATTTAAAAACTCATTTACTACTACGCGTTAAGCTTATGACGTGATGCAGTTTTTATTTGTAAAGGTGCAAATGAAAGACTTTTTTGGGAAAAAATGAAGTACTTAATCTGTCTTTATCCATATACCTAAGCTCTTTTAGTTCACGAAGCTTTCTCAACGATTTGGAAAAACCCTTCTTTCTAAGTCAAATATCAACGCCACGCGGGTTCTGTACCAGATAATACAGATATACGTTACAGTTTAAAACCCACTTAATGCTAGTGTTGGGAACTCTTTCGTGATTGGAAGGTTTAAGAAAATAAGATGCATGAAGATCGTTAAACGACTTAATACTAGAAGTTATATCTGTGTTATGTTATAGGGTTTTGTGAGTTCACGGACTGTAAGTTACGAAAAAAACATGTCTTTAATGCGACTTTTTAAGGGTTTTTTGTTTTGTTTTAACTACAGTATCAATATTGATGAACCACAGAACTTCTACAGTTTGATCTTTACTTTATTCCGTATATAAACATATAACTGTAAGTTCAGGGCAGGCGATCAATACTTTCAACGAGGGATGCTCCGGAAAAGGAAGATATATCCAATTATTTTAATTTCCTTTTTTTCGTTTAGACAATAATTGTCCTTGACGCAAGGAGGCAAACTCGTACGCAATGTAAGCCAGCACTATAGAGTTCGATGCCGTTCTAGACATCACGACCGACCGGAGCTGTAAAATGCTCTAGAGCTCAAGGCCGATCAGGATTGACACACGATCTAGACTTCACGACCGACTTAAGGCCGACCGTGGCTATCACACGTTCACGGCCGACCGGGGCTGTCACACGTTCTAGACTCACGGCCGAACTGGGCTGTCACACGTTCTAGACTCACGGCCGACCGGGGCTGTCACACGTTCTAGACTAACGGCCGACAGGAGCTGTCACACGTTCTAGACTCACAGCCGATCGGGACTGCCACACGATCTAGACTCACGGCCGATCGGGACTGACACACGATCTAGACTTCACGGCCGACGAAAGGCCGACCGTGGCTATCACACGTTCACGGCCGACCGGGGCTGTCACACGTTCTAGACTCACGGTCGACCTGGGCTGTCACACGTTCTAGACTTACGGCCGACCGGGGCTGTCACACGTTCTAGACTCACGGCCGATCGGGACTGCCACACGATCTAGACTTCACGGCCGACTAAAGGCCGACCGTGGCTATCACATGTTCACGGCCGACCGGGGCTGTCACACGTTCACGGCCGACTGGGGCTGTCACACGTTCACGGCCGACCGGGGCTGTCACACGTTCTAGACTCACGGCCAACCGGGGCTGTCACCCGTTCTAGACTCACGGCCGACCGGGGCTGTCACACGTTCACGGCCGACCGGGACTGTCACACGTTCTAGACTCACGGCCAACCGGGGCTGTCACACGTTATAGATTCACGGCCGACCGGGGCTGTCACACGTTCTAGACTCACGGCCGACCGGGGCTGTCACACGTTCTAGACTCACGACCGACTGGGGCTGTCACACGTTTTAGACTCACGGCCGACCGGGGCTGTCACACGTTCTAGAGCTCAAGGCCGACCGGGGCTGTCACACGTTCTAGAGCTCATGATCAAGGCCGACCGGGCTATCACACATTCCAGATCCACGGCTGACCGGGACAGTCACACGTTCTAGACTGGAGGCCGACCGGGGCTGTCACACGTTCTGGAAACCAACTCCATCCGGAGCTGTCACGCGCGATAGACTCACGGCCAGTCATGGATTTTTAAACGACCTAGGACGCAAAGCTATTTAAGTCACATATACATATAATGACTCGTTGATTGTTGTATCACCAGGGAGTATTTTTGAAGAAATAATTCTGTAAAAGGAATTGGACTGACAAAGTAATAAATACTCGACACAATACCAAAAAACAGGAAATGTTTAGGAATGAACTCAGTCATTTCCCGTGATTTATTTTTTCACATTTTTTCTCCCTCCTCCCATTTTAATGTTTATACATTTTAGGACTTTTCCGTGGAAGAGTTAAGTGCACTTTAACCAAACATTTTATGATACGTTCCCGTATATTTGCCCGTGAAATTATACGACACTTTGTCTGGATGTTTTCAAGAATAGCTACTTCCGGCACGGAGTTTCGTAAACAGCGACACCTATGCGACAAGGAATTAGTTTCGTAATTGTCAGCTTCTGCTGTTGACATTTCCTTTTTTCCCTGTGAATCGCTCAAACCAAGTCTCGAGGGAGACGATACGTGCATCTACTACAAACGTTAAAAGTAGAACTGGACAAAGAGAGTACGTGTGTTGTCATTCAAATCGGATTTGGGAAAACCTGGTACATTAGAAATTCAATCAAGAAGATGTTGTTACATTGTAAGTTGGTAGGAGTCTGCGTTGAATTTTATGCGGTAAGATGATTCTTGGCTGACGTAATAAGACCTTAGTGTCCATTTTCTGGTACAAGATACTGTACGTACAACAGTCGGTAATAAAACAAGTATTTGGTTCTGAGTTATTTTAACTTAAGATATAATATACACAGTTCGGAATTCGAAATGTCCAACTTAAAAAAATCAAATATATGAAAAGAAAAATTGCTGAGCAAAATTGAATTTTATACCCTAAATCTACTTTAATTGCAGTTTGATAGGGTATATAGCATTATACGTTGTTCTTTATCATGAAAAAAGGGAGATTGGCGAGAACTAGGGTCAATGTCACGATCATAAAATGAATAAACCGCATAATCAGATATTTCACAGATAGGACGAATTGGACTACAGAAAGTAAAATTCCAATCTCTGTGTTACACCCAAACCTAACCCTCACTGAGTATTGTCCTTTAAATTTTCCTTTTATTTGATGTTAACATTATCGTCTATATTGTTCTTTAGTTTCTCGTCTATTAGTTCTTGCATTTTCGTCTTTATTGTTTTTAACGTTATTATCTAGTTCTTTATCGTTCTGCATTATCGTCTATATTGTTCTTTACATTATGGTCTCTACTTTTCTTGACATTATCGTCTTTATTTAATTTTGCATTATCGTCTTTATTTTTCGTTGCATTATCGTCTATATTGTTCTTTGCATATTCATCTGTATTGTTCTTCACATTATCGTCTGTATTGTTCTTTACATTTTCGTCTTTAATGTTCTTTACATTATCGTCTTTATTTTTCTTTACATTATCGTCTATATTGTTCTGCATTATCGTCTATATTGTTCTGCATTATCGTCTATATTGTTCTTTGCATTATCGTCTATATTGTTCTTTACATTATCGTATATATTGTTCTTCGCATTATCGTCTGTATTGTTCGTGGCATTTTCGTCTTTAATGTTCTTTACATTATCTTCTTTATTTTTCTTTACATTATCGTCTATATTGTTCTGCAATATCGTCTATATTGTTCTGCATTATCGTCTAGATTGTTCTGCATTATCGTCTATATTGTTCTTAACATTATCGTCTGTATTGTTCTTCACATTATCGTAAATATTGTTCTTTGCATTTTCGTCTTTAATGTTCTTTACATTATCGTCTATTAGTTCTTTGCATTATCGTCTTTAATGTTCTGCATTATCGTCTTTATTTTTCTTTACATTATCGTCTATATTGTTCTGCATTATCGTCTTTATTGTTCTTTGCATTATCGTCTATATTGTTCTTAACATTATCGTATATATTGTTCTTCGCATTATCGTCTGTATTGTTCTTTGCATTTTCGTCTTTAATGTTCTTTACATTATCGTTTATTAGTTCTTTGCATTATCGTCTTTATTATTGTTAACATTATCGTCTGTATTGTTCTTTACATTATCGTCTATATTGGTCTTTACATTATCGTCTTTTAGTTCTTTGCATTATCGTCTATATTGTTCTGCATTATCGTCTATATTGTTCTTAACATTATCGTCTTTATTGTTCTTTGCATTATCGTCTATATTGTTCTTAACATTATCGTCTGTATTGTTCTTCACGTTATCGTAAATATTGTTCTTTGCATTTTCGTCTTTAATGTTCTTTACATTATCGTCTATTAGTTCTTTGCATTATCGTCTTTATTTTTCGTTGAATTTGTCTTTTGTGTTCTTTACATTGTCGTCTATATTTTTCTTTACATTATCGTCTATTAGTTCTTTGCATTATCGTCTTTATTTTTCGTTGCATTATCGTCTTCTTTGTTCTTCACTTTCTCGACTACATTATTCTTTACATTATCGTCTATTAGTACTTTGCATTATCGTCTTTATTGTTCTAAATTATCGTCTATACTTTTCTTTACATTATCGTCGTTATTGTACTTCGCATTATCGTCTTTATTGTTCTTTGCATATTCGTCTGTATTGTTCTTCACATTACCGTTTATTTTGTTCTTTACCTTCTCGTCTATTAGTTCTTTGCATTGTCGTCTGTATTGTTCTGCATTATCGTCTATATTGTTCTGCATTATCGTCTTTATTGTTCTGCATTATCGTCTATATTGTTCTTTACTCTTTACATTATCGTCTCTACTTTTACTTACATTATCGTCTATATTTTTTTTTGCATTATCCCGTATATTTTTCTTTGCATTATTATCTATGTTGTTCTTTACATTATCGACTATATCATTCCTTGCATCATTGTCTATATTGTTTTTTGCTTTTGCGTCTGTATTTTTCTTTATATTTTCTTCTATATTGTTTTTTACGTTATCGTCTATATTGTTCTTTACGTTATCGTCTATATTGTTCTTTACGTTATCGTCTACATTGTTCTTTACATCATCGTCTGTATTGCCGTCTAAATTGTCCTTTTCACTACTCTGTTATCAACTGTATATTTTCATGTACATTGTCTTCTACGGCAACAAACATAATATGAAAGGAAAGCGGCATCTGAACTAGTTTTAGTACTCATTAAAAGAGGATTATACTCATGTTAATGAAAATGTATTGATCGTTTGTTTCCGTAATGACAGAAAACCTACAGCACTAAAGGTATACAAGAATCGCAAACAATTATTTGGTATTTCTTTCAAAACCTGAAAAGTTAAAAAAAAACAACACCAAAGCATAATAACTTTGATGACGTATGAATCGACTTCTTATGACGTCAGAGCTATTAATGAAATACCTAATTAAAGTCAATTTCTTTATTCTTCATTCGACCGACCAACACGAAGATCCAGCGTGGGCGGGTAGATTCAAGACAGCTAGAGCAGAAGTTGAATGAGGTTTTGATAAAAGACCGACATATTGATTTCTGTACAGAGTAATTGGTATCTGTTATACACACATATATATAAGTTCCTCATAATTAGCTTACGTACTCATTTGGGAAAAATCCATATGTTCATCATATCAAATTAGATATGGAGACAGGGAGAGGTATAGGTTTTTGGTTTGTTTGTGTTTTACGTCCTTTTAACAGCTATTATAATTTAAGGACGTGCCAGGTGTAAAAAATAGTAAGAAATTAACGCATTATAGTGATACACTTGTTAAGACATGTGACGACCTAGCGACCAAGTTATATCGGAAGTGGAGGAATCTGTCTGAAATGTTAAAATTTGACGTCAACTCGTCCACGAGTTTGAAGAGAGTCAACTCGTCCAAGCTCGCTCTTTCGTTAGGATAGTATGATTATAAAATAAAATGAGGGACACCATGAGCAGAGAAGGGCCTACGATTGGGTCATCTATATACAACATCACGAATTAACCACAACACATAATGTTGCCATTCAGATACCGTTGAGCCATTCCTACCTAGTGGACGATATGACGTGAAGTAGTACCACTGCTGAGTTTCGTTCACCATGATCTGACTTCAGGTAATGCAGAAACGTTCATGATGTTCATTTTCATTAATACATTACCAAACTGAAAAATCGTATCCAAATGAAAAGCAAATATTATTGCAAATGACCGCCACGTATTTGCTCAATATATCGAATAAAATGGTCAATTAAAGTTCATTTATATAAAAAGAACCTTCGAGATTAGCATGTATCGAAAGAAGCAATTATCAAAATAGGTTGACAACAAAGTTTAAAAAGACCTTCTGGACGATACAAACTATATACGTGACGTCATGTAGACCGGATATGCACAAAAGTCTTATCTATCTAAGCATTACCCTATGGCTAAATACCAACCCCCAATTACAAGCTCTTTAAAATCTCGAATTGTCGTTAAATTTATTATTGCGGTATTACTGCGTTTAAAAAAAAGAAGCTCAAAGGTGGCCTTTACTTCGTGTAGTTGCTGAGATAATGTTATTTCCAGACTTTTTCAAGCAACACAACATTATGTTGTAATTGATACAAATTCAAAACAATAAATTGTCTCCTACTTTTGGCTGTTAAGGTCACGTTGTTTATCGGTGATTAAGAACGTAACTCAATATGACACACGGGAATGTCTCGTAGAATTGATTCTAAGCGATTCCTTATAATTACCATGGTTACAGAAAAGGTCGTGTGCATTTTTTTTTTACCGGAATATACTGTCAAGACAATACCTTGCCGACGCTGAAAATTCAGCGTGGAAGAAGATATCGACGGTAGGGAAACTATAAGTACGGTTCAATCACGTTGACAGCTTATTCCGTTTCAAATGTTTTTTTAATCTTTCTGTAGATTCTGCGATACATAAATCTTCTATAATAGGGATCGGTTCTAGTTCCTAATTAGAATTCCTTACAGGCAGTCTCTTCTTTATACCGGATATCTTCTGTTTATTCCCATGCCTCGTTTTTGGAGTCAGGAATTGTTTTTCCTTTACTTAGTTTTTTTTTAAACAGTCGGAATATGGATGGCTTTGAGCGATGTTAAACATAATTCTTTGTGCAATTACAACGTGGGCGTATCTGTTTTCAAATACACCGTTATACAAATATTTTATGCGAAGCTATAATGATCACAAAGAGGACTTTAAAGAATATAATCAAATAATTCGACAATAGATCATGTTTGTGGTACTAATGGTAATGGTCCTATATTTAGAAACAAATACAAGCGTACGCATAGTTGATTCTGTAAATGAAAACACACAAACAAATTATATCGTACATGTGATACATGGATTCAATAAAGCCAAATATGACACCTGACACCTGCTCAACTCGATGTAATCAACAGCAATTATCGTTTTGTTCTTAAATATCTCGATCGACTTTCAAAGCCATACTGGCTCCTGTAAAAACATGAACCTGTAAAGCTGTCCTAGGTTGTGATTTTAACTGTGGAACTCTTTTATGCATGACCACGCTTTGTAACCAATTTTACGGTTTGCACTGTCGTCTGTTTAGGTGTTAGTACAGATTACTGTTGATCAACATTGATGCAGTTTGTTTTTTTATTATGAATAACATGATTTTGACAGTCCTAAGCTTTATCGTAAATTCTTTTTTACTGATTTCATGCTAGTCTACTTACGAAAGATGTTCATAAACAGGGAATGGCGAAATGTCGTACTTTTGCGTTTTATTTGTATCAAAGAATTAACAAGTGACAAAATGAAATTTGAAAACTATGTTGGATTAACGCTATTGAAACCAATATTTTACTTCGAGGTATCCGAGTTTTTCGACTTTTCAGGGTTCGAATTATCAGAGTTTTATTTACTAAGATAAAGAACAGATTTGGCCGGGACCGGAGAAATACTTCGAGATAAACGGGGTCTTCGAGTTAAAAGAATTCGAGATAACGAGGTTCGACTGTATCAAGACAATACACAGCCAAATATAAAAAGTCGTCGACACACAATGACAAAATCCACGAAAATGTCAGCATAAAGACAAAATATATCAGCGTCATGAAGCAAGGACAAACTATTTAAAACGCGTCAAAACAAAAAGACAAAAAATACCACAGGTTATACCACAGCGTCAAAACACAATATATAAAACTGTGGCAACGCGAAAGGGACAACATATAGCACAACGCCGGCACAAAGACAAAATATATCACAGTGTTAACACACAAGGACAAATACATGTATACCACATAGTCACCACACAAGGAAAAAATATACCACAGTGTCGGCACAAAGACAAACTATATCGCAGTGTCAACACACAAGAACAACATATATCACAGCGTCAATACAAAAGGACAACATATACTACAGCGTCACCACATAATAACAAAATATACCAAAGTGTCACCACAAAAGGATAAAATATACCACAGCGTCACCACACAAGGACAAAATATACCCCAGTGTTAACACACAAGGACAAATACATGTATACCACATAGTCACCACACAAGGACACAATATACCACAGCGTCAACACAAAGACAAACTATACCACAGCGTCACCACAAAGACAAAAATATACCACAGCGTCAACGCAAAGACCAAAATATACCACAGCGTCACTACACAAGGACAAATATACCACATTGTCACCACACAAGGACAAAAATACCACATAGTCACCACACAAGGACAAAATATACCACAGCATCAACGCAAAGACCAAAATATACCACAGCGTCACCCATCAAGGACAAATATACCACATTGTCACCACGCAAGGACAAAAAAACCAAATATTCACCAAACAAGGACAAAATATACCACAGCGTCAACACAAAGACAAAAATATACCACAGCGTCAACACAAAGACCAAAATATACCACAGCGTCACCCATCAAGGACAAATATACCACAGCGTCACTACACAAGGACAAATATACAACAGTGTCACCATACAAGTACAACAAATACCGCAGTGTTAACACAAAAACAAAATATACCACAGCGTCACTACACAAGGACAAATATACCACAGCGTCACCACACAAGGACAACATATACCACAGTGTCAACACAAAGACAACATATACCACAGTGTCAACATAAAGACAACATAAACCACAGCGTCAACACAAAGATTTTTTTTTACCAGAGCTCCAACACACAAGGACAAAATGTACCACAGGCGTTTCCGGTGTCTATTCACATTATAAAATCGGACAGCGAAGTCGTTATGTTCAATGTTCAATAAGCTTACGTAACAGGGTTTTGTCTGTTTTAATTGCTTTTTAACAGTAAAATTACCTGCTTAAGAAAACCGATTACTCAGAAAACAATAGCCAATTAAATATCAGTGAATTACACTGCATTCACACTAACCCACAAACAAAACTATCAAAAAATATGGAGAATTCTGGTTGATCAATTTTTCGTCGCGGGAATTTGGTCGGCATTCCATTTCTTTGCCATTATAATTCCATTTATATCATTTCTAATACTATTATTCGGGTTTAATTTTCAAAAGAATGTGAAAATGGGGCAGAGGGGAAAATACAGATTGATGTTCCCAGCACCCAAGGGGGTTGAGATTATACCGGTCGCTTCATCATTTACCCTTTAATCGGGGACCACATACGGGCTCTAATGATCCCTTAAAGGGCTTCAAACTCCTCAAAAATGAGCTGTTAGTTTTCGTTTTAACATGGGGCACATTCGTTCAATCTTAACTAAAACTGTTTTATTTAATTATTCTGCACATTAGGAAATTTATAGAGGAAAATTATCGGAAATGTTGCAGCAAGCGTAATTGACGACTTTGTAATTAGATCAAAGACAAATAGTTGAAATTGCGTTGGAAAGTTGACGTAATTCTTTAAACCTTGCTACAATTCACGTATTTACCAACTTTTCGATTTTTTTTCAAACACAACGAATAAGAAAATAATATATTCAACTTTGATAATGAATGAAGTTCAAATATGATTTTGACTTCTCTTTATAGCAAACCGTTGACCTAGCGAAGTTGTAAAAACGGTACAAAAACAATACCATGAAGTCTTTATATGACGTCACAAAAAACATGGGAATATTGTGCACAAGTGGATGAATAAACAATAGTATGTGTGCATGTCAAAACAATAGTATGTGTGCATGTTAGCTAAACACATATGTGTAGCACCACTTTGATAACAAAACTAGGATTTTTCTTTCTTTACGTACGATTGTTGTAATATTTTATTCCAAAAGTTTTCACGGGTTACATTTCTTTATTTGCTTCTAAAGTCTAGAACAGAAAAAAACGATGGTTAACAGAACGACAAAATGACATTCGAGGACGGAATGATGACGTCATGTTACTGCGGCGTGAAAATGCGCTAAAACATCCAGCACTTCTCCTCGATTGAATTCGATTAGTAATAACCTATAACTTCAGGTCAAATAGGAGTTTCGGTCCCGCTCTGCGATATTGTACAACATTCCGCATCACATATGTGTTTTAAGCAAGCTTCCCTATCATATTAGCTTCAATAAAGTAAATTTAAGGTAGTATTAAAAGGTTTATATCGGCCCTGATTGTATTTTTTTTATTTAAACAAACAGCTATTGCCACAAAAGCACATTGTTTAGACTTATAACAAGGATTGAGTTATCGTCGATTTATTGATTGATTGTCTAACTGACTGAAATGAGGAAGGCGATCAGGCGGGTCAGTATCACCAATTTCATCATTAACGTTTCCTTTGGCAGGGTCTTTTCAATAACATACAAATACTGGAGAAACCTGAGACACACAAGATGAGTTATGGCCAACGGATATCTATAAGAAATCGTAAAGAAAAAAGGACAGGAAGGCAAACGATTTGAAATGACATTTAGAAAATAATAATAAAATTGTTCTTTAGTTGATGGTAAATTGAAGCGCCATTTTCCTATGATTTTGCCATTTGGTTAACGTCTCAATCCTGAAATAAAGCAGGTCGTTGCTAATGTCAGAGAGATATGATTGTAGATTGTTGTGTTTATTGATCGCAAGCATTGTTAGCTTCACGAGTTTTTACACGAAATTTCAATTAGTGTAACGAAGTGGAAATAAGTAGCGAAAGCAGCGAATATTTATCAACTGAAAGATTATTGTATTACATGCATTATTTACATCAAAAGTCCTCAAATATTTCTATTTAAGAATCCATTTATGATTGAAAGTCATACGGTTTATAACATAATTTCAAGCTGATCGTTTACTAAGAGATGCAATTATTGCAAAACGTATCGGGGCCACGGTACGCACTGAAGAATGAAAACATACACAGCTTGCTGTCATATGAGTTAAGGCTTGAACGCCACGTGCGCACGGTATCGGAGAACTCATAACGTACTAAGGATGGATTTCGGGTTTGGAACTTGAATGTTATCATAATTGATATCGGTGGTGCGTCGGAGGAAACATATGACATACACCAGTATCAATATTGGTGGATTTCAAAACGTATTTGATACGAAACACTGTTCCAGATGTTCTGTAAGCACGAGCTAGTATAACGAAACTACATATGTATTATCACATATATACATGTTTAAAAATAGATTTTTTATTTGTCGTGGTCATTGGAAGATCTTTTAATTGCATCTCTATCCAATCAAACATTTAAAAAAAACCAGTAAATAATCAGAAGGATTTGGCACAAATTCTGTACTAGGTCCTTTCCCGCAATTACATCTCCGGGGTTCAAAATTCACTAAGAAATTCTATGAATAATTGAAACGCGGAAGGTAACGTGTTTTAGGCATTTAGTTTCGTATTTGATTCAACGGGAAGTCAGCGGACTTTGTTATTTCTAAATTAAAGGATCCCTTGCTGTGCGATGTTCAAACGATATTTTTATCTTTTAAACTTGTAGAAAAACATGATCTTGTAACGAATTTATTAAAGTCACAATTCCAGTGTGAATTTTAAAACCCTAGTATTAATTTCTGTCAATTAATGTGACAGTGGTGTAAACACCCCATTAAGTCACATATCAACACCTACAATTTATATTTGTAAATCTCCTTAAGAGTCTGCACTGACCACTAACGTCACAGATAGAATCGATCGAATAGGATTGGCCATCTTTTAAGTTCTATGCAAATCGGATTTTTCTTACACTGGAGTGGTATGGCGAGTGTGTTGTGTGTAAATATTTCCATAAGGTTAATATGTACAAGTGTAAGAATCGTTTAACCATTGAGTTCTGTCCTTCTTCTCCTATCCTGATTGAATATTGAACGACATATGCGCATTGAATACAACATATGAATATTGGCCCAATCTGTGACATACCGCGCAATCTACACGTGTCAATGGCTGCAAAGGGACTTCAGAAACTACCATGAATATTTTAAATTCTGCCCGTCTTTTAATTTCAACTATAAAGAAAGCAATTAAGCGGCCGTTAATTTCTTCGTGCGTCAGCTATAGGAGTAGAAGACTTTCAGTTTATTTTCCTTTCGAAAGAAACTTTAAGTTGAGCTGACTACACCACCAAAATAGTACAATGTAGTTATTTATTTATTTGCACAATTATGAATCAAGTTATTTGAACTTATATTAATCAGTTTTGTTTGCCCAGATGTTATCTCGCGGGGAAGGAAACCGGAGTATCCAGAGAAAACCCATGCCCTTGGGCAGGTGACCCAAAACCTTTCAACTTTCGATCGGGGAATTGAACCCCGGACGTCTTGGTGAAAGGCGACTGGGTTATCCACTGCGCCATCCGACCAATTACAGCTTACCTTTTAAAGGATGTCGAACCTATGAAATACGATTTATCTTTTTGTCAAGAAGAATATTACGTATTTAGAAACGCAAATCGATAGTTTCTTAAGTGAAAGACGAGTTGAATTTTAATGAACATAGCTGAAATATTTAAAAACGGGTAAAGTCGTTATCGCTAAAAGTATGTTCCATTGAATTGTAATACACATTATATATAAAGGCATTGTTTTCCATAAACGTGATGATTAATGCATTCCTTTCAACTACACCGCGACAAACTCCCTAGTTGCACAGTTGCGAACACAGGGACCTGAGAATTTGTTACAGAATAGCTATACTTGGACCTAAACTGATGTGTTTAGATTTTAGATGTTTTTTCCCCGGTTTATATCCACTTTCGGTAAGAATTCCAACACCAATGATTGAACCAGTTTAGGTCCAAACATAGCTATACTGTAACCAATTAGCATGTCCCTGTGGTTACGACTTCTTGGTAAGGTCATGACAACAGATAATACATGAAAAAGGACTCGTTAAAAAAAACGTGACTTGTGAAAAGGCTACATGAATGATGTCAGATTGATTTTAATGAGGAGGGTAAGTATGACGGTTTCAAAATATGGATCCGCCTCTGGGACGACAGAATTTTTAGACATCGATTCTTCCACATGGACCTGGTATTTGGTTACAGCTATATTTGGACCTAAACTGAGTTGTTCAGAGTATTTTTTTCTTGTTTAGGAATGTAGATACATTTTCGGTAACACTGCAATCCCCAATGATGGTATGTTGTATGTAACCCCCTAAAACGTGTAAAATTACTCTGAACATTTCAGTTTCGGCCCAAATACAGTTTTAACAAGTTCTCAGGTCCCTGTGTTGTCATCCACACTCGACCTTGCCCGGGACTACAACGTACACGGATTTGATTGATCGGATATTGACAACACAAGTATTGACCGTTAACCTACTGAGAAGATTTACATGTCTGCGAAGAATGTTTGCATTCAAAAGTTTACCCCGGGATCTGTATTAGTACATGAGTTTTGATTTGAGCTAATACAACAGCACGCTAGTACCGGGCCGTGAGAACTCGCTGGTACAATGCTATTGGGTTAGCTAATGGATAAGGATATAGACATGCAACTGACACAGTGATTTATTTCATACATGTAGCGGTGTCGATCAATTCAAATCAGAGTTTGGTTCGTGAGGGTAAAAGATGGATAAGAAAAGGTATAGGCGTCTGTCTCCATGAAGGCCATTTGGTACAATTATTTTAGACACTGACATATTTATAAAATGTCTTTGAATGTCAAAAATTATATAGTATAATGTTTCAATTAAGATCAATTTATTAATATTCAATTGATTTTGTAGAGATTAATTTATCATATTTAAATTACAAAACTACGTTTTGAACATTATACATTTAGGAATAAAAGTTATTTAGATTTAAGACATATCTTACCTGCGGATGTCTGGATGTACGTCATAGCACATGACAGCCTCCGAAGCCATCGAGTCGCCATGAACATTCCCGCCAAACCCAGAACGAGACTGGCGAGCAAAATGGCACATCCGGTTGAAAATAGTAAAAATGTCGCCTGCCACGCTCCTGAAGGAATGTTGACCACACTAAGTTGACCACCGTAAAAAGAACACATCCGGGTCGTTAGTAGACTGCCCGCATCACCGAGCTCGCTTCCTTTACAGTATATATAAACTCCGAAGGAATGGATTCCGTCCGGATGTAAAATCCAAAATGGCTGAAGCAGGCTGAAAGCACAAGAAGCGGCGACAAGTGCCGTTATCAAGATCCATATGTAGAATACGAAAGATATCATTGTTCAGCATTTCTATTTTCACAAGCACAGAAAGAAAAAAACGCACATTTAGTTTACTCCAGACTCAAATCTTCAGTGGTCTGTTTTTACCGTCACACTCGTTGCCATGACAACACCGGCAAGGGATCTCTGCATTTTTTATCCGTTGTTGTATCTCATTGCAAATAAGTTTAAGATCTATTCTGTTTTTGTTTGTCAATTAAGTATTACTTGGCAATATGGTACTGACGAATGCAATCTCGAATTAATGTGATTAAGGTTCCGTTCGGATTTAAGTAAACAACAACTTGTACACTTGAACTCCAATTAAATCGGCTACTAAGACAAACGGACAACCCAAACTCTATATGTCTCCTGAGAATAGTTTCCCGTCTATATATAGACTAAGAAAATCCAAATCGTAATCCACCAATCACAATCGGCCAATCGTACTGACCATCAAAATCTTGACCAATGTCCAATACTGCAGCTAGTCAAGCCGATCAGTTATCGTGAAAGTGTTTCCGTTAGGCTCATTGGAGCGTAAAATTGGTGTAATCGGGCGTGTTAAGTAAGCGCAAGTAATTGGAACCGAACACCGCATACCGCATCCAAATACTGCATTAACCAATTGTTACTCCAAGCAAACAGTTCGGCATTTACACATTGGGTTGTCAACTTCAACAGAGACTTTATTTACTCGCTTAGAACAAAGATACAACCAGTTATTTCTGGAATTCCAAGATAAACACTTAAACAACTGTCGGTTTCCCAAACAAACGCCGATATTTATAGCTTTGTAATGTCAGTTTTAGTTAATTTTCCGGCCGTTTATTGCTGTTAACTTGTAACATGTCAGAGTTAAAAAAAAAAATCCTTGATTTTGGATTTACGGTTTGAAATCAAATAAAACGTCACAATTATTTGAAAAACGCGCACTCGCACATAAACGCTTGTATTTCGCTCCGTTCTTGTTGAAATCACAATTATTAACAAAATAATTTAGTGGAATCTGGTATCACAAAACAAGACATTTAATAACGAATGAAAACTGCCTTATTTCATAACATATGGAACGCGAGCTATTCTCCAAATTGATTGAATTGCTCCAATTCGCTCTGTATGTTTAGCGTTTTATGTAAACCATTCTAGGCAGAGCAGAGCTGTATACCGATTCTTACAGACTACGTGAAATTATTAGCTTGCCTATGCATATAGAAAAATCCAATATCGCTATCGGAGCAATCACAATTCTCGAGTGGACATTGTCCAGTTGCCGGTCAATGCAGCCGAATGCTCAAATTGATAGGTCCGAATTGAATCGCCAATCTCCAAATTATCACCGGTCACCACAGAAAAATCCAATATGATAGCGGCCTATTACAGCTATCACCATTCCCTGTTGGATAAAACCCAGGCGCTGGTCATTTTGGCCGAACTATCTCTTGACCAATGTCCGAAGTAATCTTATATCCTGAAATTGACTTCCCTTGTTCGTTTCAGTGCTAATCCGAAGTCGTACACGCTACGGCACTATCAGGATAAAAGGAACTCTCCTGTTTCTCGATTCTGAGATGTTACTCTTATCTTCGTTACATAAACCATATTAACTTGATGTTAGAATCCGAACCCGTTGTCGGGAAACTCAGCAACCAATATACATATAGAACGCATAAGAATTTATATCTTTGACTGTATCCCGCAGTTCAGTTCCACGAGGGCTCTGCGCCTATAGCGGTTTTATCATTGATAGTCTAAACCGCATCGAAACGAACCGTGGCAACACCATGTCATCTTGTCATTTATTCCAGATGATATCCATTTAGAAATAATAAGTGTCACAAACTTTCACAGTGAGAGTCCAGTTTATCCGCGCTGTCTCCTCGAAACAATATCCTTCGTGGCAAGTTATGGAATTTCTCGTGTTTATAATGATAGTTTTAACCGTCCCTTCACACAACTTGGTTTCTTGCAATAGTTCCTATTAACAGTTGGCATAGTATTATTCCTCAGTATATCATTTCTGAGCTCTGAATGATTTTGATCAATTTCCTGACAAGCTATTATAATTCCATACTACAGACGATCTGTATGATATTGATATCATCTTCTATATTGATCAAATGTATGTTGACAATAGGTTTTAAAATTCATCATTTTTTTTTCTGAAGTATCGCCCATCAAATCCTCTATAAAAAATCTAGGTCAATTAAAATCGAATGTAATTAATACTCTGCCAGAACATGTTCACGCTCCGATAATATCGGGAATTATGAAGTCCAGTCCGTAAGCGCTGGCGGCGTAGTGATATCGTGTTCCTGTAGGCGGTATAACACAGATCCAGTATTTAACGTAAGAGTTTGTGTACATGTACTCTCAGATCACGCTGGATGATAAACACTGCCTCCCGCGTATCACTCGGTTGCAGTGGCTGCTCTCACACTACGGGGCGAGTTGGTGCTCATTCACTCTTATACTCGTGGACGAGTTGACTTCACTGATTTATATATATATAGATATATATGCGTGCACGGCGACTGCTGAAATACGAAACCTATTGAGTGCGAGTCAATGATATTATGGCGAGTTGTCTTTTAATATGAAACATATGTATATTGTAGCTTAAAGTTTTCGCGGAGAATTGTTAAGGCTAGTTTTCAATTGGTGATATTGGTGTTAATCTGATTTCAGCTGTTATGCTTTTTCTTGAGTTGACTGGTGTAATTTAGGCGCATAAGCCTAATCAAGTGTATGTTGACAATAGGTTTCTTTTATTTTAATAATATATTATTGTTGATATATTGTTGCTTATTTTTATCTAAACATATTTTTATTTGCATCTATTATACAAAAAGGGATCGGGCACAAGTTGTCCAAGTTGACCAAGTTGTAAAAAAACATTTTGCCAATAACATATTATAATATATATATAAGATGACAAATTTTATTTAATGAATAATTCTAATTAAGTAGAGTGTTACATTATGTGAGAGAGAAACATTGTTCTACAGGGAAGAATAATAAAATCAATCAATCCATCCATCCATCCATCAAGCAATCAAGCAATCAATCAAATCAAATCGATCAATCAATCATCAACTAGTCAAATTAATCAAATCAAATCAATCAAATCAATCAAATCAAAGCAATCACTCACTCACTCACTCACTCACTCACTCACTCACTCACTCACTCACTCACTCACTCACTCACTCACTCACTCACTCACTCAATCAATCAAATCAATCAATCAATCAATCAAATCAATCAATCAATCAGTCAATCAATCAATCAATCAAATCAATCAATCAAATCAATCAATAAATAAATAAATCAAATCAATCAAATCAATCAATTTAATTAAATCAAATCAAAGGAATCAAATCAAATCAAATCAATCAATCAATTAAATGAATTCAATCAATCAATCAATCAAATCAAATTAATCAATCAGTCAAGATATCAAAAGGAACTGAGGAGCATACACAACTTAAAGAAGACAGTATGAGCCGTGGGAGAAACGTTATTTTAAATGTAAACGATCAATTTCAGATTATTGCCTAAAAGACCAATGCGACAGAGTGAAAGTTAACACAATTTATTGTGGTCTTTGCCCTTTGATAACACCTCATAGATTTGAAAAAATATGTTTTATGTTTATGAAATTACACAAATGTAAAGTGAAAAATAGGAGAATTAAAGGTGTTCTTCACATGTATATGTACTCTGGAAGGGTAAATATTTCATGCAGCGCAGGTGGTCCTGTCATGATATTGTCAAATTCAGGAATTGAAGGTGGAAAATAAACGTCAATGTTGTTTGAAAATGTAAGAAACTGTTTGTGAATACTTTTTAAAATAGCTCGATAATATATACCTTGGGAGAGGCTTTGGGTTTGGGGGAGGGGGCTTGTGTTCGGGGGTCGGCTGTGTGTGTGTGTGTATGTGAGTGTGAGAGAGTAATGTACGTCCACTTTGTTGGGTTGACGAGGTGATCATCTGTATTAATAGATGGATTCTCTGAAGCTTATTATTTTTATTTTTGCTAATTCTAACTCATTTACGTAAGTCTATAGCGTGCAGTTTCTCACTCTGAAAATAAATACATGCACAACTGATTTTTGTAAAGCCCAACCCGCTTAATTTTTAATTTACTATCAATAAGAAGAAAGGCGATATAAGTGTAATATATCACTTTTTACTAGGGCTGTCACAATATATCGGAAAACAGTTGTGTATAATCACAATACACGGGTATATCGTATCGTACCACAATACAGAGATGAAATATTGCTGTATCGCAATATTTTTCACAAGCATATATTTATGTAACTGCTTGGTGTTTTAACTTTGCAAATTACTACACATTCTAACAGATATGCCAAAAAGCATATAGCAGGCTTTTATTAGTTCAAATGTTGTAATCGATGGGTGGTTTGACAAATGTTTTATATCTATGTAATCCATATTGTATATGATTAAGTTTGATAACATTCTGACAACCACTTATTATGAAATTGAGCACATCCTTCCTATGACAATATATCGGGATACGTATCGCAATAAATTAATTCTGTATTGCAATATATCGTGATACACTCTTGGCGTATTGCGACAACCCTACTTCAATCACTGTAATCAAAGTATAGGTTTCTCTATCGACAATCTAAGGGTATAAATCATTTATTGGATTATCTAGACATTATCTAGAGATTAAGGGTCATAGTACTCATAATTGTCTGAGTAATAAAGAGAGCTCAGATACGGAAACTCATAATTGTCTGAGTAATATAGAGTGCTCAATGACGGAAACTCATAATTGTCTGAGTAATATAGAGATTAGAGACGGAAACTCATAATTGTCTGAGTAATATGGAGAGCTCAGAGACGGGATACTTATACTTGACTGAGTAATATAGAGAGCTCAGAGACGGAAAATCATAATTGTCTGAGTAATATAGAGGGCTCAGAGACGGAAACTCATAATTGTCTGAGTAACATAGAGAGCTCAGAGACGGAAACTCATAATTGTCTGAGTAATATAGAGAGCTCAGAGACGGTAACTCATAATTGTCTGAGTGATATAGAGAGCTCAGAGACGGTAACTCATAATTGTCTGAGTAACATGGAGAGCTCAGAGACGGAAACTCATAATTGTCTGAGTAATATAGAGCTCAGAGACGGGATACTTATAATTGTCAGAGTAATATAGAGAGCTTAGAGACGGGATACTTATAGTTATCTGAGTAATATAGAGGGTAATAAATCATTGTAGTTACCATCGTATGGCATTGCCACTTTATAACCCTACCACATTCAGATGACATTCATACAGGCTATGAATGCCATGAGCCGATTGTTGACGTCGTCATTATTATGACGTCATAATTGTACGAAATACAAAAATACAAACATTGAACTGCTTTCTGCTCAATGCTTCAATCACTTCTGTTAAATTATTTTAGGATATTTACTAAGTATATCTAAAGGATAAAAAACAAGTGTATTGAAATAATACAGCTTCCTCGTCAGCAGTTATATTAAAAATACAATGTTGTCGTCCAATTGTGTGTCGTTTAACCTTCTAATAGCGCCAAACATATGACTCCCTATAACACCTCCCGAATTACGTCAAAGATTACGATATGTCAAAACGTCACACTGAACTTTTGATTATTTTTTGTAATTTTGGTTGTAATGTTTCAATGCACTAATCATTTAGGAGAATACCCTATTGTATTTTGAGATTTGCGGCTGTGTATCGTGATTATACTGTCGCAAATTGAGATTTACTGGCGACGCTGAACGGATATACTGCCTCAAGTCTCAAAATATATTAGGATAATCCCCATTCTAATTAATATCAGCTAAAATCACCGGAATAAACGACGATTTTAAAATTTTAGCGCTTTTTTCTTCACAAAATTTAGATCTCTGCCGTGGATTGATGACGTCAGGAACATTGAAAATGTGATGAAATTACATTGACATTTCGGGGTCATGCTATTGTTCATGACGTCATTAAAATTAGTTTGCTGACGTTTTGGGGTGAGTCGAGGTCATTGACTTCATTAACAATCGCCATCCGGGATTTATTTGACAATGAGAAAGGATGAGTGTCTATAATGCCCTTTTTTGGGCCCTGGTATATTCGAATTTAGCCCAATGATGTTTTCAAAGAAAATAAGGTAAACGTTTGACCGAAAGTTAGTTTTTGGCGGTACCAAAAGGGGTAGGGTAAATCACAAATATAATTTGCTATTTTCAAAATGAGCTTAAAAAACAAAATAGTTCCATTTCTGTTTTGAAACATGCGTAAACTAAACAGGCATATATAAAAGAATGAAAAAATGACAGAAATTCAATCGTCACTTAAAATCGTTTATAACAAAGAGAGGATTAAGTCAGGGGGTGCTTGTAGGAAATTTTCTCAATTATTTCCTTTGTAATTTATATTTTGTGTTGAAATTTACAACTTTATTTATTTGAGTACAATTATATGAAATGCATCTTCACTACACACTTTTCTTTTGTTTTATACTTAGTTATGGCTTCTGGACACATCTCAAACTCGGCAATTTCATATACCTCTCTATCTTAAGTGAATTAAAAGGTGCAGGACGCCCTTTATATGCTATAAGTATATGATAGTATTTGTTATATATCGTATATATCATATAAGATGTGTTCAGAACCTGTGGCTGAAGTGAGTTCCAGGTCCTGATTTGTTTTCCTACTTATCAAAGTTAACTTACAAATAAAAAACGACATTTTAAGTTAACCCATTTCATTGTTTTATCAATTGTTGTGCCTATTTCCAATGTTTATGCTCTGATTTTGTACATAAAACGCATTTTGGGTTAATCATGTCATAGATATTTGTTATATGATCATATTTACGTTGTGAAAGTTTCATACCTATCCCACGATGTCTTTTTACTTAAAAAACACCCTTTTCTTTTGATTTGGAATACACGAACATCTTCTTGCTCAAGGATGGTGATGGGCATGGTGATGCAATGTTTTAGACATTCTATTTCCCGACTATTGATATTTTGGTCTCTACATGTCAAACAAAATATTACTTTTAGTACATCGTTTGCTCCGACGGAAATGGTCGTCGATAACAGTGCACTTAGATTCCGAAATTCCTCGTGAAACAGGACCAAAAAAAGAATCCTCTTTCCCCACAACAAAGGGAATCTATTTATATTGTAGGTTTTAGCAATTTTCAAGATTAAGGCTATCAGAACTTTTTTTTTTGTGCAATAGGGATATCAACGTGTTTTTTAAAATTCTCATTACACTGCCTTATCTCACATGAGATTACTTTGATTTGACCAAAGTATCTGCCCCGAAAACGGGGAAGATATAGTAAACACATTTACATGTATACATTTCGGAAGCAGATGCCTGTAATTTGACCTAGATTTACATGGCGGGTGTCGTTGATCGAAGCGCAGGGGACGCTTACCCTTCCGGAATACCTGGTCTTCCTCCTGTTCTACTTTCAAGGGTCTCCGTGTTATCATTTTGTTTGTTAATAGTAAGTCCTGATTTATCTCTTTCGACATATTTCTTTTCTGTTGATTGAGACATGTAACACATATTATATCAATATTGCTTTTTGTAATTGATTTCGGGAAATTATCGGTGTTAAATATTCATGCACTGATATAAAAAGAAAAGAGTAAGACGCAATAAACAACGAGCGGTGTTCTTGAAATATTATGGTCGGGTACCGTACCAAAACGGAAAAATATGGTCAATATTATGGTAAAATATGGTGAGAAATATAAATAGCTCATTAAATTATCGAAATAGTAATTCAATAAGATTTCAGAGAGCTGTATTAAAGTAAAGAACATTAAATAACCTTACTCCGCGAATTCTCACAAGGAAGTAATGTAAAATGGCTTATGAACACAACTCTCGATCATCTATTAATCATTTGTCGTCCCAACTCCGAACTGTTTATAAAAAACCACCTCAACATTCGGGCAATGCCCCAAAATATAAAACTATCCAAGACACTGGAACTTTTCAAATATCAATATATAAACATCGCTGTTGATATTTCTTTTATGTAAGAAATACTTTCTTTTTATATTCTATCATTGTACATCTGGCCTTTTTGACTGCATTTGGAAGATAGGTACGATCCTAAACCCCAATTGTCCGTTATTACGTCCGTATGTTCAAGGTCACGTGAAAACAAATCCGTGCTACAGTCCCCTGTGGAAGAGGCGACAAGGATCGTACTACAGTCTCCTGCCAGCTCGTGCAACAGTACCCTGTGGTAGCTATATACTATAAGGGAGGCAAGGATCTCGCTACAGTCCTCCGGGTAGCTATATATATAAGTGAGGCAAGGATCTCGCTTCAGTCCTCTGTGGTAGCTATGTACTATAAGGGAGGCAACGATCTCGCTACGGTCATCTGGGTAGCTATATATATAAGTGAGGCAAGGATCTCGCTACAGTCCTCCGGGTAGCTATATATTATAAGGGAGGCAAGGATCTCGCCTCGGTCCTCTGTGGTAGCTATGTACTATAAGGGAGGCAAGGATCTCGCCTCGGTCCTCTGTGGTAGCGATATACTATAAGGAAGGCAAGGATCTCGCAACAGTTCTCTGTGGTAGCTATATCCTATAAGGGAGGCAAGGATCTCGCTACGTTCCTCCGGGTAACTATATATTATAAGGGAGGCAAGGATCTCGCTTCGGTCCTCTGTGGTAGCGATATACTATAAGGGAGGAACGGATATCACTACAGTTCTCTGTGGTAGCTATATCCTATAAGGGAAGCAAGGACCTCGCTACGGTCCTCCGGGTAACTATATATTATAAGGGAGGCAAGGATCTCGCTACAGTCTTCTGTGGTAGCTTAATACTATAAGGGAAGAAAGGATCTCGCTACGGTCATCTGGGTAGCTATATATATAAGGGAGGCAAGGATCTCGCTACAGTCCTCCGGGTAGCTATATACTCGTGCAACAGTACCCTGTCGTAGCTATATAATATAAGGGAGGCAAGGATCTCGCTTCAGTCCTCTGTGGTAGATATATGCTATAAGGAAGGCAAGGATCTCGCAACAGTTCTCAGTGGTAGCTATATACTATAAGGGAAGCAAGGATCTCGCTACGGTCATCCGGGTAGCTATATATATAAGGGAGGCAAGGATCTCGCTACAGTCCTCTGTGGTAGCTATATACTATAAGGGAGGCACGGATATCACTACAGTTCTCTGTGGTAGCTATATGCTATAAGGAAGGCAAGTATAGTGCTACCGTTCACTTGTGGTAGCTGTATACTATAAGGGAGGCAAGGATCTCGCTACAGTCCTCTGTGGTAGCTTTATACTATAAGAGAGGCTAGGATAGTTCTACAGTCCTCTGTGGTAGCTATATACTATAAGGAAGGCAAGGATCTCGCAACAGTTCTGTGTGGTAGCTATATACTATAAGGGAAGCAAGGATCTCGCTACAGTCCTCTGTGGTAGCTTTATACTATAAGAGAGGCAAGGATAGTTCTACAGTCCTCTGTGGTAGCTATATACTATAAGGGAGGCAAGGATCTCGCTACAGTCCTCTGTGGTAGCTATATACTATAAGGGAGGCAAGGAT
>NW_018480051.1:135748-205061 GCF_002113885.1 Mizuhopecten yessoensis | reverse complement strand
GGGCAAATATCATACTACAGTCATCTGTGTTAGCTTATAGCTATGTACTATAGGGGATGCAAGTATCGTGCATACAGACCCCTGTGGTAGCTATTCACTTATAAAACAGGACAGACCGTGCTACAGCCCATGTACACATTGTACAAATATTATTTCATATTACACACAGTACAAAGTTTACGACTGTTGATTCCGTCCTTATACAACATTCATCATCCCAGTAATGCCCCAGAATGGTCTAGAGGAGTAGGCTTTCTAGTATTTATCACCCAGCTTCCCCTTTTGGCATATCACCTCAGCCCCCAAGGGAGCTAGATCTACGCTTGTTAACAAAATGATTCCAATGTCCCAATGTGTCTTTATGCCTCTCTTTTCATTATTCATCATTGTATCAACTGTTTCCAAGACACGGTGGATAGATTAAACCCCAATGCAAATCTTGGTTGTGTTGAAGTGAAAAGGGGTGGGGTGGGGACACAAATTCCATTTACACATAGACTCGTTCATCAATACAATAATGTATTTTATGAGAAATACGATAGACCGTTGATCTGAGTAGTAATCAATACTGGTAGCGATAATTACAGGGATTAGTAGCGGTAGTCGGGAG
This sequence comes from Mizuhopecten yessoensis, assembly GCF_002113885.1. Classification (NCBI taxonomy): domain Eukaryota; kingdom Metazoa; phylum Mollusca; class Bivalvia; order Pectinida; family Pectinidae; genus Mizuhopecten; species Mizuhopecten yessoensis. Next base: position 204,451 of record NW_018480051.1, on the reverse strand, counting down.
GGATTAACTGTAATTGGTTTACCTGATACAGAATTAAACAATAAAGAGTTACCTACCATCTTACTCAACTTAGAATTAACCAAAATATATCATATTTTAATGTTTTTCTTTCCCATTTTGAAACATAATTTATATGCAATTGTTCAGAACGCGCTCAAATGCCTCCCTTTAAAATGACCGAGAGACAGAATATTGTTGTAGTATTATATTCAATGTTATAAAAACTGCACACCTACATAGATAGATTTTATTTGATATAAAGACTATACGATTACCTTGCGTTGTTGTCGTTGTTTCAAACACAGAAGTGACCAACTGTACACTGATGTGTAATCAAAGCTCCCCTAACCCCTGATTGGCCTTTAAGCTTAGTTTTTGTCGTGAAGCGTGTACAAATACTAGAATTTCATCTACACAACCGTGTATGAATGTGGATTGTGTAAGTGAGAGTGAATGTGTTGTGAGAAAAAGGAGTGAGTGTAAGTGAGAGAATGGGAGAGTGAGTGAGTGAGAGTGAGTATGAATGTGGGAGAGAGAGTGAGTATGAGAGTGAGTGAGAGAGAAAGTGAGTGTGGGAGTGAGTGTTGCAGAGAGATTGAGTGTGGGAGTGAGTGTGGTAGAGAGAGTGTGGGAGTGAGTGAGTGAGTGTGAGAGAGAGTGTGTGAGTGAGTGTGGGAGAGAGTGAGTGTGGGAGAGAGTGAGTGAGTGTGGGAGAGTGAGTGAGTGTGAGAGAGTGATTGTGGGAGAGAGACAGTAATTGTGGGAGAGAGTGGGTGTGGGAGAGAGAATGAGTGTGGGAGAGAGAGAGAGAGTGAGTGAGTTTGAGAGAGTGAGTGTGTTAGAGAGTGGGAGTGAGTATGGCAGAGAGAGTGTGGGAGAGAGTGTGTGAGTGAGTGTGGCAGAGATAGTGAGTGTGGCAGAGAGAGTGTGGGAGTGAGTGTGGCAGAGGGAGTGAGTGGGACATAGAGAGTGAGAGTGGGAGTGAGTGTGGCAGAGAGAGAGAGTGTGTGAGTGTGTGAGTGAGTGTGGCAGAGAGAGTGAGTGTGGCAGAGAGTGAGTGTGGCAGAGAGAGTGTGGGAGAGAGTGAGTGAGTGTGAGAGAGAGTGTGTGAGTGAGTGTGGGAGAGAGGGAGTGAGTGATTGTGAGAGTGAGTGTGGGAGTGAGTGTTGCAGACAGATTGAGTGTGGGAGTGAGTGTTGCGGAGAGAGTGTGGGAGAAAGTGAGTGAGTGAGTGTGAGAGAGAGTGAGTGAGTGAGTATGAGAGTGAGTGAGTGAGTGAGTGAGTGTGAGAGAGTGAGTGTGTGAGTGAGTGAGTGAGTGAGTGAGTGAGTGTGTGAGTGAGTATCGGAGAGTGAGTGAGTGAGTGAGTTTGTGAGTGAGTGTCGGAGAGTGAGTGAGTGAGTGAGTGAGTGAGAGAGTGAGTGAGTGAGTGTGAGAGAGATAGTAAGTGTGGGAGTGAGTGTTCCAGAGAGATTGAGTGTGGGAGTGAGTGTGGCGGAGAGAGTGTGGGAGCAAGTGAGTGAGAGAGAGTGAGGGTGTGAGTGAGTGTTGCAGAGAGATTGAGTGTGGGAGTGAGTGTGGTAGAGAGAGTGTGGGGGTGAGTGAGTGAGTGTAAAAGAGAGTGAGTGAGTGAGTATGAGAGTGAGTGAGTGAGTGTGAGAGAGTGAGTGTGGGAGTGAGTGAGTGAGGCAGAGAGTGAGTGTGGGAGTGAGTGTGGCAGAGAGAGGGTGGGAGAGAGTGTGTGAGTGAGTGTGGCATAGAGAGTGAGTGTGGGAGTGAGTGTGACAGAGAGAGTGAGTGTGGCAGAGAGTGAGTGTGGGAGTGAGTGTGGCAGAGAAAGTGTGGGAGAGAGTGTGTGAGTGAGTGTGGCATAGAGAGTGAGTGTGGGAGTGAGTGTGACAGAGAGAGTGAGTGTGGCAGAGAGAGGGAGTGTGGGAGTGAGTGTTGCAGAGAGATTGAGTGTGGGAGTGAGTGTGGTAGAGAGAGTGTGGGAGTGAGTGAGTGAGTGTGAAAGAGAGTGAGTGAGTGAGTATGAGAGTGAGAGAGTGAGTGAGTGAGTGTGTGAGTGAGGGTGGGAGAGTGAGTGAGTGAGTGAGTGAGTGAGAGAGAGTGAGTGTGGGAGTGAGTGTGGCAGAGAAAGTGTGGGAGAGAGTGTGTGAGTGAGTGTGGCAGAGATAGTGAGTGTGGCAGAGAGAGTGTGGGAGAGAGGGAGGGTGAGAGAGAGTGTGTGAGTGAGTGTGAGAGAGAGTGAGTGAGTGAGTATGAGAGTGAGTGAGTGAGTGAGAGAGTGTGAGAGAGTGAGTGTGTGAGTGAGTAAGTGAGTGAGTGAGTGAGTGTGAGAGAGGGAGTGTGTGAGTGAGTGAGTGTGAGAGAGTGAGGGTATGAGTGAGTGTCGGAGAGAGAGTGAGTGTGGGAGAGAGTGAGTGGGTGTGGGAGAGAGAGAGTGAGTGTGGGAGAGTGAGTGTGGGAGTTAGAGTGAGTGAGTTTGAGAGAGTGAGTGTGGCAGAGAGAGTGGGGGAGAGAGTGAGTGAGTGTGAGAGAGTAATTGTGGGAGAGAGAGTAATTGTGGGAGAGAGAGAGAGTAATTGTGGGAGAGAGAGAGAGTAATTGTGGGAGAGAGAGAGAGTAATTGTGGGAGAGAGAGAGTGAGTGAGTTTGAGAGAGTGAGTGTGGCAGAGAGAGTGAGTGTGGCAGAGAGTGAGTGTGGCAGAGAGAGTGTGGGAGAGAGTGAGTGAGTGAGTGTGAGAGTGAGTGAGTGAGTGAGTGTGAGAGAGGGAGTGAGTGTGGGAGAGAGTGAGTGAGTGAGTATGAGAGTGAGTGTGAGAGAGAGAGTGAGTGTGGGAGTGAGTGTGGCGGAGAGAGTGTGGGAGAGAGTGAGTGAGTGAGTGTGGGAGAGAGTGTTTTAGTGGGTGAGTGAGTATGAGAGTGAGTGAGTGAGTGAGTGAGTGAGTGAGTGAGTGAGTGTGAGAGAGTGAGTGTGTGAGTGAGTGAGTGTGAGAGAGTGATTGAGTGAGTGAGTGATTGAGTGATTGAGTGAGTGAGTGAGTGAGTGAGTGAGTGAGTGAGTGAGTGAGTGAGTGAGTGAGTGAGTGAGTGAGTGAGTGAGTGAGTGAGTGAGTGAGTGATTGTCGGAGAGAGTGAGTGTGGGAGAGAGTGAGTGTGGGAGAAAGCGAGTGTGGGCGAGAGTGAGTGAGTGAGTTTGAGAGTGAATGAGTGAGTGTGAGAGAGTGAGTGTATGAGTGAGTGTCGGAGAGAGTGAGTGTGGGAGAGAGTGAGTGAGTGTGAGAGAGTGATTGTGGGAGAGAGAGAGTAATTGTGGGAGAGAGAGAGTAAGTGTTGGAGCGAGAGAGAGTGGGTGTGGGAGAGAGAGAGAGAGTGAGTGAGTGTGGGAGAGTGAGTGTGGGAGAGAGAGACTGAGTGAGTTTGAGAGAGTGAGTGTGGGAAAGAGAGTGAGTGTGGGAGAGAGAGTGAGTGTGGGAGAGAGAGAGTGAGTAAGGAGATCCAATTTAGTCCTGTATTCCGAAACAAAAGAAAAAGTGTCATTAAAGTAAAAATGCATTGTGTGATAAGTATGAACCTATCTCAAATTAAATACATCATATAGTCATTATCTATGCCATGTTGAATTTTTATTTCAAAATGCCTTTTATGTACATAAGCATTGGAAATAGGCACAACAATTGATAACACAATAAATGGTTAAACTTAAATTATTAAAACAAATCCTTTCCTTGAAGCTAGGAGACTTAAACTAATCAGAAAACCAATCTTCATATAATAAACTAACCGTTGTGCTGTAGTTGTGATGGCAAATGCCTTTTTATTTGTAAGTTAACTTTGATAATTAAGAATCAGGATCTGGAACTCACTTCACATATATTATATAATATAAATGATATACACTATTAAATATTACTATCATATACTTATATCATATAAAGGACGTCCGGCACCTTTTAATTCATTAAAGATAGAGGGGTATTTAAAATTGCCAAGTTTGGGATGTGTCCAGAAGCCATAACTCAGTATAAAACAAAAGGAAAGTGTGTAGTGAATAAGTATACTCAAATAAGGAAAGTTGTAAATTTCAACTCAAAATATAAATTAGAATGGAAATTATTGAGAAAATTAACTATAAGTACCCCTGACTGAATCCTCTGTCTTTTATAAACGATTTTAAGTGACGATTGCATTTCTGTCATCTTTCATTCTTTTATATATGCCTGTTTAATTTACACAAGTTTTCAAAAACAGAAATGGATTTTTGTTCGTTTTTTAAGCTCATTTTGAAAACATCAAATTATATTTGTGATTTACCCTACCCCTTTTGGTACCGCCAAAAACTCACTTTCGGTCAAACTTTTACCTTAGTTTTTGCGCATGTAAAAAATAGGACAAAATTAAGGAGGGCAAAATATCCGATGTATACCGGGGCCCAAAACAGGACCTTATAGATACTCATCTTTTGCGGACGGTATGTCGTGGTTATACTGTCACAAATTATTTCGACTGACCAATCAAATACCGTGTTACATCTCAACAAATAAATTAGAATGAGAGTTTCCGTGCCTGTTCGAAAGTATCAACTATACTCGTATTGTATCATGCACAACGGATATCCCTGCACGTGATCACGCGATGAATTTACCAAAGGGTTCCCGATGGGACCCCAATCTCCCGCATTATATTAAGACCCTGAACGACGGCTCAATGCGAGCAGATAAAGGACTCACAAGGGAGTCTAACCCAGTCGATCGGCACACCCGATTCTGGTGCTCCTGACAATATCTTTTTCTAATTAGCCATCTTGAAGTCTTTAAATGAGCATATCCAAGACATTGGAGGATAGTTATTTTGATCCCTGCTAACACCAAGTGGACTAAGGAATTGTATCAAAGCTACCGCAGATATACCGCGTTCTCGGTGTCTGGGGAGCAACACTCGGCCGATTTAAGCAATGCTTTGTGTTTCTTACCATAGTTTGAAGAGGGAGGACATAAAATGGTCGGTGTCGACAGAATATTAGCGCAGAAAACTACCGCGCTAATAGCATGGGACTAAACATTCAATGAGATGACATTAAGTAATGAATTGTAACAGAGGTCATTGTGTTTTCAATGCCTCAACTAGGAGTCGAACCCGGGCCCTAAGCTCTACTGAATGAGCTAAAGAGCCATTCTCCCTAGCCGAGTCGGTAGGAAACGGCTAGTATTTTACCAGGGTGACATACTCGCCATCAAGGAAAGAACGATTAAGCAATTATTGTGAAAGTGCTCGGGACCATACGTGGGCGCCAATGTAACAGAGGTAATTAGTATTTGAATGCCTCAGCTAGGAGTCGAACATGGGACCTCTGGTCTACTAGTCTAGAAATTTTCTCTAGCAAAGTTGGTAGGAAGCGGCTAGTATTTTACCATGGTGCCAATAGTTACGGCTAAGTCGTTTAGGATATATATAGTAAGTTCTGTAAGTATACAGACTTACAACAGTTTAAATCGTTATGCTCTCGCAAGTTAAGTTTATCGGATATTTGCGACTGCTTAACAACTGATTTACGCGCCCCCCCTATTAAAAAATAAATAAATTGAAAAGTGAAAATTCAACATTTTACCCAAGAGTAACTTTCCACAATAGAAATAGTTCTTAAATTGGATATTTATATGTTAATGTGACGTCACGTAACCAAGGGAAACTATATAACAATAACAGGTCAATCAAAATGTCCACAAAAAATGCAGTAAAACCTTGTTATACTGCCATCATTTGTCCAGAGAAATTTCGGCGTTACAAAGGGGTTTGGCGATTAATTGAGGGGAATAATAAAGGAATTCTTAAGAAAAATTGAAAAATGGACATTAAGATGAATTGGCAGTGTGTAAGGTGAAAAACGAAACGAGGGGCATTATATCGAGGTCTTAGGTGTGTCATCAGTTATAATTCATCTGGCATTTATCTAAAACGATTACATCTTATGGTTTAATACGTGCAGCTGTTGGTGTATTTTGTCAAGAAACTTGCGTTGGAAATGTATCATTATTATAGTACACAACAACGGATGACGTCATGACAAATCGTGAAAAAACTCAACGATTAGACGGAGTGTCCCAAAAGATTGACAGGCGACACGACGTAAAGATTAGATTCTTCGGCGACGCGCAGTTTGTATCAAACTGTTTAGAAGTTTTATTGCCATTTTGTACCAAATGATGACGTTTCATTATATCATTGTAAAGTCAAGATTTCTGATAACACTCAAGCGCTAAGCTCCGAAGCGGGAACGTTTTTTGAACGCCATAAGCCACAACTGGGAATACGTTTTGTATAATGGCCAGTTAGGGCCAAATTACAAGTCTCGTGATCTCGCTCAATCAATCTAAAGGCGAAAACAAGAAAACGCGAAGACAAGGGATCAAATACACGCCGGGGAAAACGCAAAAATGCGAGACTTATCTCGCTTCCTCGCCGTTGTTTTTTTTGGTGTTTTCGCGTTTAGGTCGAGGGAGTGAGATCACCAGATTTGTAATGTGGCCCTGACCAGCCACCATAAGTTTGTCAAATACACAACAGTATGCCGTGTGTTATACCACCTTTTTCTAACGGAATTTCTTGTAAGAGTTGAGAGAATCACATCCACCGAACGTTTTTGTCTAGACGGTTAGTCTGAAATAATGTTCAAATTAACATTAAAATTCGTGTAGTGTATACCTTAAATGTGTGTGTGTTCCTATATGTAAACAATAGTCATCATATATATTTTTATAATTTCAACAGATATAGGTGCAATCAAAACTGAGCTATACAAACCCGTTATATCTAATTCTATCACTGGTCATTAGGAGTTTATTTCCAGAATAAGAATGGTCAATCACATATATATAGGACTCAAAGCCGTAATGATAGGAAAACTACCAGCGAAGTTGTAAATTTAGAAACTCGGGTCCTGTATTCATGAAACCATACTCATGCTAAATCATTGATTTTGTGCTCAATCCGACTTTCTATTTACTTGCTTAAATCATGGTACACAGTAAAATTCAAGTCCAAACATTAGGAACAGTATTCGGTTTTTAGTCTCCAACATTCTTCCATATTTATTAACCAAATGTGAATTTTTATTAATTAATCTCGGGGACAAGACATTTGACTTGAGCACAGAATCTGAGTTTGAGCATGAGAACGGTGTCATGAATACTGGCCCGGAATAAGCTACTGTCGCTACGTATAAAGAGCCAACGCTTACTGCACACAACAAAACTGAACAGAAATACAAACACATTATGCATATTGAAGACGAATTCGTACAGCAGACCTGTATACAAATTTCAACATTTTATCACGATGTCTGAGCGCTCGGCCATTGCTATTTATACATACGCTATCGAACGTCTTGGCTGTATTTCAAACGCAACTTTCGTTTGAAAGGAGATTGGAATGTTAAGCATAATTTTGATATTATTTTGGTGTACTCATCTGATGCATAAGCAACAGATAAACGTGCCGATTTATAGATAACTTTATGGTTTCTTTCTGTCCCTGTAGATTGATATCGAATTCTGACAGATCGCGGCGTTTGAAAGTAGACAGATCAGGTCATTGTTACGGGAAGATTCGGCGCAATTGTAAATATTTGAGCAATGCATTTTTTATTGAACGCATTTGTGTGAATGACAAGAATTTCTACACATCCTATAGAGTGTCTAGACGCCATACTAGTTTGTTTTTATCGACAAAAACAAACATGTTTAGAGTGATTTTCAACACTTGCACCAAAACTTGACGTATATATTTTTGGACAAAACGTGAAGTCCTTAACAAGTCAACAATGAAATATTTCTGATATCTTATTTTCTATTTCGACCTTTTTTCTACATTTATGTCTGACCCTTCAAGTATCGCCTTGCCAAATGACGCAATCCATGTACAAATGCTGAAGGTTATACTGATAAGCCGAGGTTGGGATGTTACAGAATCTTAGCCCGAGACTGAGATAACCCCACCTTACTCACTTACAGGTAATTGATTTTTTTTTTCTTGCATCTTTTAGTTAGGAAAGAAATACTCAATTTTATTAAATACTACAATTATTCAGTCTGGGACCTCAGATAAAATTGGCCTCTACACTACTAAAGCTTCATTTGAATGCTTCCGCGCGTAAAAATGTAGTCCGTCCTTACTAAAGAAGACAACGTATTTCTGAGCGTAGATTATGTTTTATCTACAACATCAGATATCGAACAACATAAAAACAATACATATAATGACAAAACAGAATTTGTATAACGCGTATATACAATTTCAAGTTCACGAATACAATTTTAAATTCCACAGATTAATAATGACCATGTATACAAGTTTAATTCAACGGCCGTTCGGAACAAAGTGACTGAGCAGTATGGCAATGTTTACATTACATTGTATAGACAAAAATGTGATATTCCTCATCATTGTGTTTCTCATATCGAAATTCTTCAATGCAGTCTTTCCGTTGTAGCATTTTCAACTTGTTTTTTCTCTCAAAAAATAAATAAATCTTTTCTTCGCGAGGGATTGAAGACTCCAGATGTATTTTAAATACATGAGTAACGGTGGCAATTCTCAGTGTGAAATTACTTCAAACAAAATTTTAAAAACTTGTGATATGTCCAGTGCAATTTAGGAAAAGCTATCATTTCTGTCTGTTTTGACTTTCTGTGCCAAAAAAAAAACGGTTTTTAAATTCATTCCACGGCCGATTCATTGCTGCGCTGTCTGGACGCTTTGTCGATTTTCTCAAGGTTTGGTTTAAAAATCAGACAAATTCCCAAGACAATATGTAATCAAATTAGAACTGTAAAATTAACAAAAAATACGTCTCCGTGCCGAGAATTAAATTGTCTGAGCTACACTGTGTATCGTCCGGTGTTTTGATTTCGTGATCGATGCCGGTGTCCCCAGGAGGCGCTATATGTGTTTATTTCAAGTAGGCCATTCAGTCTATATGACTCTGAGAGTAGAGTAGGTATACTGTAATTTTAAACACTTAAGGCAGTATGCTGCATGCAGGTAGCCCTTAATTTCTAAACGCAAAGAAAATCAATGAAATTAGATTCGAAATAAATCCAATAACTGGAAATTAATTTCTGACCCGCATCACTTATTCCCAAACGTAAATCGAAAATAGCTCTGTGACGGTACATTGTCCTAGTCACGTCCGGCTTATAATCAAATCAAAAGCGTTTCATTTGCACGAACTTTTGGTATACCAAATATGTAATAATGAAGAGCCTCTAAAAGTGTTTAGTTTTGAAATTCTGTTACTCGTTTCCTTTTTCTTTCAATTAGATTTCAGGGCACATACATTGATATTCCCCTGTTATATGCAAATGTATGTAAAATGACCGTAGGGGAGGACTTCAATTGAAGGATTTTACTCCTAAATTTTGCGTAAAAGTTCGCGTGAGTTCCAAGCTTAAGGTTGGCAGAATCTTTGCGCATTTAATGAAGTTTGCAGGAATTTCCTCATAGCCTTTGACGGTATACTTGTACTTATTTTTCACGAAAATAGTCAATGTAATTAATTCAAGGATATAAATCTCACAAATTGAATAAACAGCTATTGTTTTGAAATATGTCTTGAACCTTTTGGTTATCTTGGAAAGAATAATACACACAGGAATTTGTAGAAAAGGAATTGACATTTTTTTGTTTGTTTGGGGTTTAACGTTTATCTTTCTCGCAATAGCCAGGGGCATATGAGGACGGGTGCCTAGGGAGACACAGTCGGAAAGAGGAAGAAGAAAGAAAATAAAAAAGACACGACAGATAGGAAACGAAAAAGGTCACAAGAGCTGTAATGGGGACGAAAGATAAATGGAATTTTAAAAAATCGCATAATTAATGCGATTACTCCAAAGATATATTTTTTTTGGTGTAAGTATAGTAGCAAACAACGAAAACAATTAAAACACTGAAAAGAATATTATATTCCCACATTGCTATATCGATAGAATTATTGATTATAAAGATGATTTTGCACCAATGTTTTTGAGAAAATTAGTGAAAACGGTTCCTTTTATTACAAGCAACGTTTTAACGTCAAAAATACAGACTGCGTTAGAAAAGAAAAAATATGCAAAATAAACCGAGAGAATAAATAAATGAATAAATAAATATTGAGATGATTGAGTAATGTAGCAAACCTGCTTATATTTGTATATCTGAATTTTGACAAAAGCAGCACCGATCTATTGTGGTGTGTCGGACGGATAAATGAACAGCTCTAGTTGTCCGTGGTATGTCCGACGGAATTTGTAGAGTTGTAGCTGGCTACGGTATGTCCGGCATTTTAAACGGCTCCGGTCGGGCTTGGTGTGTCGGACGGACATTTGAACGGCTCCGGTCGGGCTTGGTGTGTCGGGCAGAATTTGAACAAGTCTAGTCGGCCATGCGGTAGCGGGCGGCATTATAACAGGTCTAGTCGCCATGCGGTAGCGGGCGGACTTAGAACAGGTCTGGTCGGGCGTAGTGTGTCGGGCGCAATTTTAACAGTCCAGGTCGGCCGTGGTGTGTTTGGCGAAATTTGAACAGCTCCAGTCAGCCGTGGTGTGTTAAGCGAAATTTGAACAGCTTCAGTCGACCGTGGTGTGTTGGGCGAAAATTGAACAGTTCCGGTCGGCAGTGGTGTGTCGGGCGAAATTTGAACGGCTCCGGTCGACCGTAGTGTGTAGGGCGAAATTTGAACAGCTCTAGTCGGCCGTGGTGTGTCGGGCAGAATTCGAACAGCTCTAGTCGGCTTTGGTGTATCGGGCGGAATTCGAACAGCTCAGTGCGGCCGTGGTGTTTCGGGCGGAACAGTTCAGGTCGGCCTAGGGATAGCGGGCGGAATTTAAACAGCTCCGGTTAGGCCTGGTGTGTTAGGCGAAAATTGAATAGCTCCGGACGGACGTGTTGTGTGTTTCGGTATTTGAACAGCTCCGGTGTGTCAGACAGGGAACCCCTAGTGTGTCGGTGGGCATTAGTTCAACTCCTGGCGTCATTAGGGTAACCAAGTGTTGTACAAGGCAGTATCCTAAATTAGAAAGATATATTGAGGGACAACCCACGGTGAAAATATAGCTTGTTGGCGTCCAATTTTCTGTCAAACGTGAAATAAAATAATAATTAAAAAGGGAAAGATTAAAATCAAGTATAATATTTTGTTGCTACTCTGTTGCCATGAGTGACACGCTACTGTTTTCCGCACGTACAGTAATCTGCAGCAGGCATCAATTTCACGTGCTTCTGGTGTCGCACTGAGATTAATTACCACGGTCACAGCTGGTGAGTATAGGGGCGGATTAATAATGGGCGGGATTGTATTACAACCGAGCAAGTGACGCAAGAAACGAAAATCCCAATGAAGGAGACTTATCAGTTCATGATCACAAGAACGTAATGTATTTACATATACAATATAGAACTACATAGCTAAGGATACATATGAACTGCAAGTGCAGAAATAATGTGCAGAATTTCACTCACCAGGGTGAAACACAAATTATATTTGCTTGGTAGTCCACAATACTAGTTGAATTGATAATTCCCTAGTCCTATGTCAATGTAGCTAGTCCAGTATTTACTTTAGGAAACATTTCCTACACAAAAATACAAAGATTGTTTTTTGATTTGTTTGTTTGTTTGTGTTTTACATCATATTAACAGCTATGGTCATTTAGGACGTGTCATGTTTTGTTGTTGGAGGAAAGCCGGAGTTCCCGGAGAAAAAACACCGACCTATATTTTATAATAAACATATTTCACATGATATTGAGATTACATAATGTTTAACAATTCCAAAGGACCAGTTAGGTGAGAGTGATCAACTAGTCCTTGCTGATATCGTCAGTCTCAGACAAGAGAACTAGTGTAAGTGTGGAACCCTGACTCACACATATGTATGCTCTATAGTATGGGACATCTGATGGACTGTTAAAATAAGATCACGTGTGAAACACAGAATGACAAAACAAACTCATAACATCGTGATAATCGCATTTGTAGTTTGGAGTGCGAGAGGTTCCAGGTTCGATCCACGACCGGATCATACCAAAGCCGTTAATGGTTGTAAGTGTCCGTTTCCCAGCAATCGATCAAGTCCTTTGATTTCGATAATCTGGTTAAAGCTAGATCTCCTGTGTAATTTAATCACCATCCTCTCATTTAAGTGGGTGTGACAAGATAGGGGTCCACGTACAACTTGCATTAATGAGAAGCTCTCATAGAACGCTCGGCATTGACCCGTACTTTGTCCATTTTGACGGTTTTAAATTTGACCAAAGGTCAGTAAAGTCTGACTCTTATCAGACATTACATGTGCAACAACGGTTATGGAAAGTATTTACGTAATACGGACGACAGGTCAATACAGTTCAAATTAGATGACTCACTGGTTGAAAATTTTCCCTATTTCCCGTAATTGAACATTTATTTCCGCATGTTTTGCATTTGAACATGTAGTTGTGATAGTTATCGTATTGCGTATCGGGCATTCCATTACCTAATTGCGAAAGGGTGGAGCCTCCTTACGGATCAGTCTTCCACTGCACCTTGTTTTCCCCCTTTATACAGTAACATCCATTTAACTTCCGTTTGGATATAGCTGCACAGTTGGGCAAGGACACTTCTGTTGACAAGGTAGCTCAATCGCTGAGAAGGCAGTGCATCAATCTCAAGTCCAAGGTTCAAATCCCAGTCTAGCCCCACTAATTTGTTTACACTGAAAACACTGTTGTTGATTTATATTCTGTTTGCTTAAAAAATGATTTATCAAAGCTATAGTCAGGACGAAAAACCCTGTCTTCAACAGTAAGTTTCAGTCTTTGGCAGTTGTACGGGGATCCTTAAATGTTTTGTTGTGAAAATATGGCAATGTCATTTTAGCCATGTCTACCTAGATATAAACAGCCGTCAGCATATAACCCCTGCTGCAAGGATGCTACAATAAAAAAAAAGTACCAGAAGGAAAGTCATACGAATAGTTCGTTGATAAGTACTAGAAATACGGAATATCAAAACACATATTTCATTATTTATTTTTATCGATGCATAAAGAAAATAAAGGTAAACATTTTCATCATCAAATGACGATTACGTCGTTTACGGACTCGGCAGTTGCGTTAATTTCGCCCTTCACTTTGAATTACTATGAATATTATGTTATTTGCTGCTCCTCGCTGCCATGATAAAGTCGCCCAATTACGGAGGACGAAACGGGCGAAAGTCAAACTGCGGTGAATACAGGAAGTGTGGAAAAATATTTGTCGAGTTCCGCGAGGCGATGTCATTCGTCGACTGTGATTGGCGGTAGCTATTAAGTGACGTTATTTATATCACCTTACGATAATCTTTTGTTTCAGTACGTCAGCAGACAAACTATTGAACACCTTGATCTCATACGATTTATTACTAATCAAGGCATGTAGTTCCCGGGCTAGCGGTTACTAGGTGCACCTATCCATATCGAGTTTTCTCCATTATTTCACAGGTGCATTCTCGTTTGTTGCTAGGTAAAACATCAATTTGTCTTTATCAGTCAAGGGACACCTCGCAACCGCACTTATCTTGAACGGTCACCACTTCACGATTCAATTTAGTCATCAAATGCATAATTTCCTGCAGTGTAACAATATCAAAATAGGATTACGCAATCAAACTCCATCCCTTAATGAAATGTAACCATATCACAACAGGTTTACCTAATCAAACATCATCACTTTCTATAATGTAACCATAACAAAAAAGTATTACGTCATCAAACGTCAACAATTTATGCTGTCTAACCAATCAAAATGAGATGGCGCGGTGGATTTACCACCACCACTTTTAACGGTAGGAAAGTGAAACAGAATATTCTGTCAATCCAATGTGTCTTGTGCAGAAACTCAAAATTCCTTCCCTAGTGTTGGGTTTTCACTGCCCACAACACACGGAAGTGATAGACTCTATTAGTACACATTTGTTTTGCGTCGTCGTATTACGGTTCTTTTTCGATGTCAGCCATTACTTCATGTTCTTCTATGTGAACATGAAACAATGGCGGCGCTTTGGGGAAAAAAAGGGAATTTTCAACAAAACAAAAATGGTTCGGTAAAACTAATGTTCATTTTTGTCTGACAGTGTTATTTACAGAGGGGTCGTACTCTTGCCTTATGGCTCGGGGACTTTTCCTCCCCAGACAACATTTATGAGAAAACAGATCCTACGGGAAAAAAGAAATAATAAAATACTTACCTCAGATGGTCGTTCAATATGAGACATATGAATCTCATATTCGTAGATATGGAAAATATATATATGTACACATGGGTTCATTCTTGTCAAAATGAGATTGAAATTAAAATAATTCTAAATTATTATTTTGAATAAATTTTAAGGATTACACCGGAGACTAGTCTATACGAGTCCTGTCCTAAGCAAAAATAAATAAAAAAATAACACACTTACCCTGGTTTTATTCAATATCATGTCCTATATTTAAGCGATGAATATAGTAAGTGGCATACTGCTTAATTAGTATTTTCGCGATACCTTATTTTCCACAGATATGCTGAAAGTGGTCAATTTCGTAGGATTTGTTATTTTTGTGGATTACAGGTCTACAACTGATGGCTCAAAGTGGTTCGGTAATGATGAATTAAATTTCTACTTAACCCGTGTTGCGGTCAAAGAATCGTTACCGCTAAAATTGCGTAAACTAGATACCCAGGAAAAAAACAGTTTTTGGTATCAGTTTAATTTTGTCAGCATGTTTTATAAGTGTCATGCTATTTAAACCAAAGTAAAATATTTCAATTCTGTGAAAATGGAAGCTGCCACTTACCTTTCAGAACAGCTTCTCAGCGTTGTCTTGCAAAAGGTAAGGACGTTATAGTAAAAAACAATGTCGGTCTGGCCAATCAGAACATTGCTAGTAATGGAGAGTTAGAAATGCCTTTAATTGTGGGCACGATGCGCTAGTCATACGATAAAGATCAGCGGGGGACAAACCGGACCATCATCTGGGTTTTTATTTAAAAACCAATCCCTAATACTGATTAGAAGTAAAGATAGGACAGTCATGCTGTTTTATCATCATTTAATGAAAGTAGTGTCACATGTACTTTCGCTAAAGCCATGTTTCTGTCTTGGGCTGAGATTATGTAACATCCTAACTTCGTTTTTCGCCTTGGCAGGGATTATATTACAGAATCTTAATTAACCCTCGACGGAGATAGCCCGATCTCGCTCAGTTACAGGTAATAGATTTTATAAATCTACCTTAAGACTGATGTAGTATAACTCAACTCTATTCGGAAACAATACTATTTACCTCAAGCCAGAGACTCGGCAATATACCTTAAGTTAAATACTACTGTGTACCGAGTTTCACCGCAGTTTAACTTTCGCCTTTTTTCGCCCACGGAAATCAGGGCGAAGTTATCACTGCAGCGAATATCAGTAATCAGCATAACGTGTAAAGTACTAAAATACGAAGGGCGAAATAAATACGGGTCATATATGGATTTTAAAGTCGGAAGAAGAAAATTTGACTGGACGAATTTCCCCCCGTATACGGTCGATAAAATACCTTACGTACGACATAATATTAACGTTTGTATGTACATGTATAACTATATAATGAAAATAAACCTTTTTACCACAAGTCAGAGACTATAAAAATGCCTTACGTCAGGCACTATATAAAACACATTAGGATAGAGACTATATAAAATACCTTACTTCAAAGACTATATAAATTCCTTACTTCATAGACTATATATAATACCTTACTTCATAGACTATATACAATACCTAACTTCATAGACTATATGAAATACCTTACTTCACTGACTTTACAAAATACCTTATTTCATTGACTATATAAAACACCATACTTCATAGACTATATAAAATACCTTACTTCATAGACTTTACAAAATACCTTACTTCATAGACTATATTAAATACCTTACTCAAAAGACTATATAAAATACCTTACTTCATAGACTATATAAAATACCTTACTTTATAGACTATATACAATATCTTACTTCATAGATTATATAAAATACCTTACTTCATGGACTTAACAAAATACCTTACTTCATAGACTATATAACATACCTTACTTCATAGACGATATACAATACATTACTTCATAGACTATAAAATACCTTACTTCATAGACCAATATAAAATACTTTACTTCATAGACTATATAAAATACTTTACTTCATAGACTATATACAACACCTTACGTCGGAGACTATATAAAATACCTTACTTCATAGACTATATACAATACATTACTTTATAGACTATAAAATACCTAACTTCATAGACTTTATAAAATACTTTACTTCGTAGACTATATAAAATACCTTACTTCGTATACTATATAAAATACCTTACGTCAGAGACTATATAAAATACCTTACTTCATAGACTATATAAAATACCTTACTTCATAGACTATATAAAATACCTTACTTCATAGACCAATATAAAATACCTTACTTCATAGACTATATAAAATACCTTACTTCATAGACTATATAAAATACCTTACATTGTATACTATATAAAATACCTTACGTCAGAGACTATATAAAATACCTTACTTCATAGACTATATACAATACATTACTTTATAGACTATAAAATACCTTACTTCATAGACTATATACAATACCTTACTTCATAGACGATATACAATACATTACTTCATAGACTATAAAATACCTTACTTCATAGACTATATAAAATACTTTACTTCGTAGACTATATAAAATACCTTACTTCGTATACTATATAAAATACCTTACGTCAGAGACTATATAAAATACCTTACTTCATAGACTATATAAAATACCTTACTTCATAGACTATATAAAATACCTTACTTCGTATACTATATAAAATACCTTACGTCAGAGACTATATAAAATACCTTACTTCATAGACTATATAAAATACCTTACTTCATAGACTATATAAAATACCTTACTTCGTATACTATATAAAATACCTTACGTCAGAGACTATATAAAATACCTTACTTCATAGACTATATAAAATACCTTACTTCATAGACTATATAAAATACCTTACTTCGTATACTATATAAAATACCTTACGTCAGAGACTATATAAAATACCTTACTTCATAGACTATATAAAATACCTTACTTCATAGACTATATAAAATACCTTACTTCGTATACTATATAAAATACCTTACGTCAGAGACTATATAAAATACCTTACTTCATAGACTATATAAAATACCTTACTTCATAGACTATATAAAATACCTTACTTCATAGACTATATACAATACCTTACGTCGGAGACTATATAAAATACTTGACGTCAGAGACTATATAAAATACCTTACATCATAGACTATATAAAATACCTTACATCATAGACTATATCAAATACCTTACATCATAGACTATATAAAATACCTTACATCATAGACTATATCAAATACCTTACATCATAGACTATATAAAATACCTTCTGGTATTGGCTATACATTGTATAACTATGTACATATATATAACTATATAACGTAAACTGCCTTACGATCTAACTTCGCACCGAAATATAGCGAAAGTAAATCCCAACACATTATAACCAATAGTACAGAATTTGTCTCAAGTCAGAGACTACAAAATATACCTTAAGTCACTATAACACGTCCCAAACCATAGACTACATAACGTTATATAGACATTATATTATGTATCTAAAATAATCTCCCTTGTTGTTTTTCGCCTTTTTCGCCTTATGCAATGAGGGTTTATTCATCATGACAACGATTATAAGTAAACAATACACAGTAAGTATATTGGAGGACGAAATAGACACTGAGCGAATATAGATTTTACTTGTGAATGGCAAATATTTGACTGGGCGAAAATTTCCCGTTATACAGTACATTGTCAACATCAAAACAGTTTAGTCAACCTCAAAACCGGGGACTTTATAACCTGCACCTGCTCTGATAAAGAAGGACGTATACCAGCTTAACGTCTGATGTATCCGCACACTTAACTCCTAAGTTGAATCAATACAGTTCTACTTGTGACTGAGTAACGGGCAAATTGGGGTTATAAGCTCAGAACTGTTCCGCCAAACTGGCTCCTCTACATGATGGATTAACCCTCAGAGAGAAATAAAAGACGGCATCGACGTTGACAGGATTGCTGTCTCTAAACCTAGAACGATCTCTATCCGCGTAATATTCCCCATAGTATACTGCGCACACTAAATCTACGTGGAATTACTGCAGTAAAGACGATTCCATTGACACCTGTATTGTCACAGTGTCACATGAGGCTAGACACATTCTTTCAACGCGCTGGGGACAAGGGAAATATATTGTATCGGCCTTATATTCCATTTTATTCTGAGTAACAGTATTTTTTAACAAGATAGCAGACAAATAAAATAACGTGGTCGTCATGATCATTTATCTTTTATACTGTTGGAGGTGTATTGAAGTATAGCTTGAACAAAATAAAGTTTAATTCTTAAATTGATAATTTTCATGAATATTGACACTCAGTTGATTCAAAAATGTCAGAAATTTCCAATTTTCAATAATTGAAATAGCCAATAACCAGCAGTTATAAAATATTTCTAACATAATGAATATGACGTCATAATAGTAATGACGTCACGGTCGTCATGTCAGGACTTAATTGTATCTAGCTTGGCTACCTGAATGTAACATTAAGGGTAAAATCATCTTTCTTTTTTTTACATTAATTACTGAAACTAAACTAATGTGGGAACCTCAAGCAGAATTATGGATTTGTTTCGGTACCCTCTTATTGGGGACACAAAACGACCAAAATAGATCTGTGTTACCTAATGCAAAATGTGGGTTTTCTAATATTTATCTCTTTTCTAACTACCTTTTTTTCGTTTTCTAACATTTCACTCGGCAATACTTCGCTTTTTGGCCTTAGCGTTCCCCCGTGCAGGTAAGGTACTGGGCTCTGTCCCAAGACCGCGACAAACCAAGGTCCCTAAGTTGGTACTTGCTGTTCTCTGCTTAATGCTCAGCTTTGAATGGGTGGCGGTAATGACTTGTTTTTAGTATAATGTGACCGGATGGAATTCTGTACTGTGTGTTTAAAGTAAGGTATTTCAGTCATGTCGCACTCAGCATCAGATCCGTGGTAACGAGGCAACTACACCAAAATACCGCTTCCCACGCATGTATTCGTTATACACACGAAGGCACGTCCTTAAATTAGATTAGCTATCAAAATGACGCTAAGCTCCCCTCCCAAACCATTAAGCATAGACATATTCTTTGATTCAAAATTATTACCACCACGAATTCACCATGATGTTCCTTTGAAGACTGTAGGCGGGTTAGAGCTGATAGCAATGAAGACTACGGACATGATATTGTTAAAGAAAGGAATAACACACTTACTGTGGTTTACCTTCTATGGCAATAAAGTATTGGTTTTTAAGTTATGTTTTTTGGGGGGAATTTATTACCCAGTCCTAATGTTAAATATGTTATAGAATCTTTTAACCTTTACGCTATTCACTAGCCTCAATTTCTAAACATGTGTGCTGATATTTGTAGTAACAAGGTACAAAAATCAATAGTTACAATAATTTGTTCAATGTGACATTACCAAATAGATGTTGCACACATGCCTGTGTTTGCACGTGCTACACTCTAAGTAGTGCTAGAGTTTGTTCATATGAAGTTGCTATGGAGAAAATCAAATAAATGCTGAAATTTTATAGTGATTTTCTAACAGGAAATCTGGTTTACTAATTACATTTTTAATTGTTGTATTCTGGTATAAACTCTATAACCGGAGTCATGTGATGCCTTTCTCACAGTTTTGGGAACATATGGTACCATTTTTTACCGTTGCTGTTGTATTTGTACATGCGGGCTAACATGTGCTTGTTGTTTACTAATGACACATACATCAACTCACCCCCATCGAACTTTAAAACGGAAATTACGAGAAATGATTACATGACGGGTGTCAATTTCTTGATTGCACTTGCTGTGTTGTAATCCACTATCAGATTAGTATAGTAACAAGTTAGCTTAAACATTGCACGGCAACGTAAAAGTAGCTTTCCTAAGTAAATTTAGGTATTCGTTTTATGTTATTTACCGAGTGATAACAGACATGATTAAACGATAATCGAAATGTTATTTATATACTGATAACAGACATAATTAACCGATAATCGATATGTTCACCCACAATACTCACTATATACAACAGTGTTTATTGATTGCTATCCAAATTAAGCTTCAATTTAATTAGTTTCAATTATAAACTCACATTAGGGAATGTTAATTCCGCTTATTTAATCCATATTGCAAACAAGTTATTGTACTATACGATATTGCATAGAGGTCCAACATTACGAAAAAAGGGATCGAACGTATGACTACCGGCACATCGAGCCATACACAAACACACACACTTGACCTCACGACCGACCAAGCCTGTTAGCTTGGAATATGTTTTCTACATTAGCAATTTCCGTGTAGGGCTGACATAGTTGTAGTTATGCTATAAAAAGAAACATGGTCGTTAATGATTTAAACAAGTCCATATTTTTATTATTAAATAGATATAATAATTGTTGTAGTTACATTTAACNAAAAAAAATTTTTTTTTTTTTTTTTTTTTTTTTTTTTTTTTAAATGACAATAAGTTATATATATATATATAATTATTGTCTCTGAAACTATATTCAAATAAATTGAAGTTGATTTTTTGTCAATTTCAGTTTTGGTATTTTTAGGCAATGTCTTCCATCTGCATAGTAAATGTTCCTGTTACTGTACGACTTACATTGACTGTCCACTAAGACTATTGCCCGGTGTCGCTATAATTGTTCCAAACATCCACAGCTGTATACAGAAAATATCTATCTGCCATTGGGTGCCTATAAGAGCTCAATATGTTCAACATCATATAAGTTCTCCTGTCTTTATTTATTTATAAAATGTCTTCAGTGCATTGACACCATTTGTGATATACACACATTGTGTGCGCGTACGCGATGTATCTAAAGAAGCACTTTAGAACAGAAATGTATTCACTAAAACGATAAAAATCCATTTCAGGAGAGTGAAATCGACTAGACATTAGTTTAAGCGTGTCTGTTTCACCATGGATCTCAATCGCGCATAAAAGCCGTACTCTTAGGTCGAGCGGCAGAATCTAAATTTACTAGCCTTCTCTGAACCAATTCAATTGGGAGTTACAGAATGGTTCGTTCTTGTCCGTTTTTCAGTATTTCAATTTTTTTTTTCGTGGTGAAAGTGAATAAACAGCATGTTCCTTGTCTCCGTTTCATCGAATTTGCACTTTCGATTTTGCGAGATAATTTCATTACCTTTTTATTTATCTGATTTAGGAATAAATATGTTCCCATTGAGGGTTTTAAATTTTTCAGGGCTTGCTCATTTGGAGTTGGCTAATTTAATTGTCGTCCACGGAGACAGTGGCCTATTAGATACACACTTTGTCTTCGGCCTTGAAATGTCAACATTCCTAGCGGAACAAGTTGGTTTTACGAAATAAGAAAAAATCAATTCGAAATTGAACTCGGAAAATGGAAATCCTAGAACCTTTATACGTCATTAGAATTATCAAGTTGACTGTTATTTACAACTGTCGATCTTTTAAGCCAATTTTTGCTGTGTAATCGCGATGAATTACATGTTTTACTCTGACTTTTATTAACAATCATAAGAGAAATGTGCAAAGTAATGTTATATTCTTTATATTAACGACAGAAACCAGAATATTCGATGTTACCTTCAGCTTTTATTAATTTTATTTGGTCTTAACGGCGCACATTAAAAAAAGATTATACAGGGTTACAAAGTCGTCGTCTTAACGAACCTTCATTAGCAAATGTTTTACATCTGTGTATGAAAAGGTTCAAGATATTGACTTCACGTGTTATATTATTAACAATCAGAAAACAATGTTTGATTTTTGACGGCTGAGATCTGCGGCCTTTACAGCTCATCACCAAAAAACAGCCATACAGCGCCATACCGGGGGTTTGCTAGGTGCATCACAAGAATACAAAAGTTGTAAAAATATGTAGAATCGTAAAATACCATAATTTGAGCTGGCGCTATTGATGCAGTAGCCCTTTATTAGTTTCGTCAATGCCTATTGTGTTAGCAAGGGACACTGAAGAAAGCATCCAATTATTTATGGGGTTGACATAAGTCGCCTTTTACCAAGGTGCAATGGAGTACAGGAGGTCTATTCTTTGCCCGAAACTGCATATTTGTTTCAGTCAGTGAGGCTGTTTACATGTATATATGCTTTATATCATACACTTTAGTAGAAGTACAGTGAATTATGGCAATTCAATCATTAGCTGGGCCTTTTGCTGTTTCTGACCCCATGATATACTGTATTATAAATGTATGATGTTTCTGTTCTGTTCTTGTTTGTTAACGTCCTCGCAACACTAAAGATCAACTAAACATGGCGGCCAAGGAAAGTAAACACCGAAGAAATGACAGAGTGCTGGAATATCGCAAAGGAGGAATAATGAGTTTTGTCAATATTTCCTATGCAGAAAACAACGATGAGCCCGCCCACTCCCTCATTCCCGATTCTGCAAAGGACTCGCATAAGACTCATTGCACGATAAGATGTAATTGGTAAAGCAAGTATGTTTTCTTTCTCATAACCTTCGTGGCCACTTGGTCGAATAGATGTACATGCTATCTTAGTTCGAATGAGACATAAGTCATATAATGCCTGAACGTGATAATGTTTTTACGATTGTTTTTCATGGAACACAAATAGAAGGAAATCAAAAACGTACAAACGGAAAACTTAACATCCCTTCTTCGGTTTTAAGGGATGCAGTTTTCTTAGGGATTGTTGTCGATCTTATGATTTTCTACCAAGTTTCATTACATTTTATCCCAAATGGAAAACTAAGTACTTTTAACATTGAAACAATAAACAGAATGGGGTGAATACGAAAGTTGAAAGCTTAAAAACTAATGCAATTCGTCCGGGAGCGTCAAGATCTGATGTTTTCACAAGTCTAATCTCTGGTGATGTTACATATGTAACAGACGTTTTACAAGGCTAGCCGTATTATATCACCACTCCGTGTTTATTACTTCCCAAACAGAGTTAATGTCGTGTGGATCTACACATTAGTATTGCATGTACGTCCAATAAGAAATTACGCAACGTCGTCTGTGACGCAGGTTTTATGGACAATTATACATTCCCTCTCATCATTATGTGTTGGAAGTAATGTCGAAAGTAGAATGATATTTAAACTTAATATACACTGTGTGTCTAAAAACCGACGCATTGCATAAATTTATTTACGAAATATGTATATATATATAACCTTTTCAATTGATTTATGAATGATGTTGTCTTAGATTGGCACTATTGTTAGTTTTCAGTATATTGTTATTTACATAAATTGCTGATGTGTTATCCTCAGAATCGTTAAAATTACACAAAAAATTACAGATAATGAACACTGGCTCAAAATGAGTTTTATTATTAAGCGGAGTTTACTTGCATGAGCCTTCGTTAGAGGGCGTTGTGTTATGATTTTCCGGAACGCAACGACATGATACAAAATATTTGCACTCAGCAAACAGTGTTATTCGCAGTAGCATTATCCTCGGATCGAAACTGACAAACGCTTTTCTCAATTACCGCGTTAATCAAATAGTTCCTATTTACTTTTGAGGAGATTATATCTAAAAAAAAAAGTGTACCCGTTTTAAACATTCGCTATATACATTTTTTCTGTAAAAGCACTTTCGGAATTGATCATTCATCAGAATGTTTGGGTCATTATGAGCGTCAGATTTTTTTGGGTCATATGTGAAGAGTTATTGAACACTGAAACATCCATTTAGACCATTACTATTCGGAACGTATGATGTTTGCTGACTTCAGCGATACAAAACCATCCAACCGTTAAATTCCAGTTCTTTGATGTCGAACAGTATTACGGTTTACTTATAATGTGACGTAACAAAGTATTCGTTTTGTATCGTTGCAGTGTTGACTTTTCACGGTTGGGCGAATACGGCCCTTCAGGTTCGTTATTGGATTATGAAGTGTATCGCGATATTAAATATCACTAAATAACGCTGTGAAATTAATCTGATGGAATTGACATAGATTGACAGATAGCTTGAGCCAGTTGTCAGAAATGTGCACACTACCATGCGCGCGACGTCAATCACATCATTGAGGCACTCGAGGGGAGATACATTTATTGAGAAATTCATGAATAATAGAATACTAATTTATTGATAGTTTCATAACTTGTATCATAAACGAGTTATATATTTAATTTAAAAATTCTTAAAAGGTCAGGGAATATATACCATTAATTATTCGGGAAATCATTTTCAAAATAAAATGATTAAATTCAAAACGTTACGTTCAATCTGTCTCCTAGATAGCCTCAATAATCCTAATGAGAAATGCTCATCAAACAACTATCACTCATACCAAGGATTGTGTCCCTTTCCGTATCGGTTTTCATTCCCGATAGCAGTTGACCACAATTAACCCTAAATCACTCACTAGTTATCATACGCGTTTGACGTTGTAAATAAACCCTGAATAATTCACTGGTTATCCCACGAGACTGACGTCGAGAACCCTATACAGTTTTCTAGTCATCATTCTTCATAACAACCGTTTACTTTCCTAGCGCCTTGTTTGGAAATGCCTCATGTCTGGCCTACGTGAAGAACATTCGCCAAAGTGAGGAAGGCAATGAGTTCTGTCCTCAAGTCCTTAAAAATAATAGTTCCTATGTCCTGCTTATCTTTCAGCATTAATAGGCTATCGCTGGTTAACCAGTTGTCAGTATAATATGACAGGGTATAATACTTTTGTTAGATGCTTTGGTGGTATTTTAGTGACGTAGTACATTGTACAAATGTACTATGAAGTCGACATCGGATCTGCGCTACCGTTAGGAAACAACTACACGAACTTACTCATCCAGCACATCTACACATATAGTACACACGGGAAGCACGTCCTTAAATGGCCTTAGCTATTGATAGGACGCTAAACCAAAAACGACTGACTCCAAACATAATGTTGAGGAAACTTAAAACACTTCGAACATATCATACGAGTCTAATGTGGTAAAGACCTAAGTTTGACACTTGCAATTTTACGAGCCTGGTTTTAGGAACCTAAACTACTGAATAGTTATCATACAAGCCAGAAACTCTAGAAACCTAAATTACTCATTGCAGTGTAGTTATCATACGAGTTTGACCTTATAGAAACTGAAAGATTTCACTAGTTGTCATGGGAACCCAATGTTGCAGAAATCTGAATCAATTAAAAGTTATTATACGAGTCTAGCGTTATAAAACGAGCATGAGAAAAGGTTGTAGTTCAATTTTGGTGATATTCTCCTCACTTTAATCGATCCAATAATTTAGTGTTAGGCCGAACTCTTGTATTAACTATACTGTATATATAAATTTAACTCAACGACGTTTTTATGTTTTCTTCAAATTTTACCTCATTTTATAAATACTCTTATTACTAATTAACTCAATAAAGTTTATTTTTGTGTGGTTAATATGAATTTTCATCGGATAATAACCTTTTGTGAATCACAAGTCATCACACCAAAGCATACCTGCCTGTGTTAAATTGAATTTAAATATATTTGTATAGTTCAGTCTATTTATACATTCTTAAGACTGCATATTATTTTCAAGGCATGCATTCTTGTGTTTTAAAAAGTGTCATCATTTCGTGTGTACCTTTTTAAAATGTCATACAATCTTATGTACCTTTCAATGTTTCTTCAATTCTCGTGTACTTTTAAAATATGCTATTAATGTTTTTTTAGTTTTCAAATACATCATTAATTTTTGTGTAACTTTCTAATTTGTCATCAATTATTGTGTAACTTTCTAATTTGTCATCAATTCTTGTGTACTTTCAAATATGTCATTCAGTACCTTTCAAATGTGCCAATATTCAAAATTAAAATTACTGTTCAGGGTTTTAAATTGATGATTCGTATTTTATAGCTTAAAGTATACATTCTTAGTATATTGTTCGAATAAATTGTTCAGAAGTCTCCCCTACTATATCACTTTAGAAGATGTGCATTTTAGTTGCATAGCGATAGAGAGCACATTGCTTTTAGTACTTTTCGAGCCCCGAATAACTATGCCGAACAAGAAACGCGGCCTTGCCAGGGTTTCAGTCCAATAACTCAACGTGGGGAATATTATATTAACTATAAAACTAGCATATCCCATGCTTGCCTTTATTTATTGGAAGAAAATAGAACTCTTTTGAAAATTGAGATCAAAGGACTGATGTAAGAATTGATTTTTAATTACGCTCAATTAAAACACCATTTACGAGGTCACAGACAATATAGGTCGATATGAATTTAATTAATAGGTTCAAGCTTTTGTGCTACCTAACGATGACTAACGATGGAGCACAGTATACATGGTGAATCGCCGTCTCTCCCAGCACGTCTTACAACGTTTCATTGAAGTTTGCGTTTCATCCATTTCCGAAAGTGGACAATGGAGGCACATTACATTTCAACAGTTAAAAATGACTCAAACAGGCGGCCTATCAAGTCGAATTATATGTACTATCAATTATTTTATCTAAAAGTGTATTTTATACCATCATGTAGTAGCATTAACATATTTTATACTCTTACACGTAAATGACTCACTTCTACAGATACGGTGTCTGAGCTGAAGGATCCCTGTCCCACTGCACTGGAGTTTTTTGGTATATATAGTACCCTCTCCTTAAATCTGTTTTGGCTACAACTCTAGCACAGTTTGGCCAGCATATCCCCGTTAACCATGTGGCTCAGTAAGTGAGAGTGACAGTATAACAATGTGAGGTTCAGGGTTCGAATCCCGGTCTAACCCGCTAAATTGTTACACTCAGCACACAGTTGTTAATGTTTGTTTTTTTCTTTTTCACCTTTATTATCTTTTTACTTTTAACCACAAGGTACAGTTTTCTTCCCAGAATTGATTTATCAAAGCTACAGTCATGCTGAAAAATAAGTTTCGCATGCACAGTTTCAGTTTTTGGCAGTGGTACGGGGATCCTTAAAATGGACGCATGAACTTGAGTCGAAAACATATATTATATAGTTACGTCCCCTGATGAACCTCTACAGAGGTGAAAGTAAAAAGTGTTCCTCGTCGCCAGTAAAACTCAATTTGCGACAGTGTAATCACGATATACTGCCGCAAGTTTCAATATCTCCTAATTGGATGAACATTTTGTTTCTGAGAAAAAATAGGACATTGTTCTGTATCTGAGAGTTCCTATAGGAAAGGTAACCAGATGGTCAGCTGGTCAACGTGTCAATGTGAGTAGTATCATTGAGGGAAATAAGAGAGTTCTACATGCTTCCATGTGTAAGAAACAATGTGTCTCAACTTCTTAAAGGGACTGGTCGGGGGAAAAAATACAAAATAAATGGGTCTAAATGCGTTCTCTGGCCTTACAAAAGTTATACCACGTTGATATGATGGTCGAGTTCTGCTTGCAATGTCCAGTTTTGACCACTGAAATCTCGGGGAAGCCCCGCATAACTTTAGCGCAGATCTATTTATATAAGTCACGTGGTTGTTTCGAAAGTGAAGGTAACAACGATAGCACGCCGTCATGTGCCATGTCGGACTCAACTAGCGGACAAGACAGCAATATTATACGTAAATAATTGTTTTCAAGGGTCATGTATGATGCAAGTGTAGTATTCCTACCTATATGTTGTTGTTATATATAACGGTATTGATACCTCGTGCCTGTCATGACTTTTGCATGCATCTTTTTCTTTCGCCGCGATGTTTACTTTTGGCCTTGTTGATGACGCGCGTGCGGTAAAATTACATCACTGATCTGGGTCAATTGAGAGTTTTAGACTGTTAGGTGACGATTTAGGATTTCTTTAATATAAATATAATGTTTACTCTCAGGGAGTTAACTAAAAAGGAAATCGTGTAAACTGTGTAATGGATCCGGATTTGAATACATTTTTAATTTAATAATTTCATAACATGTAGCCAGGTAGAGTAAAAGTAATTTCAAAATGAACAGAATCAATGTAACAACGAAATCAGGCAAAATGATGAAATGCACTTTAATAAACACATATAACAACGTACACAGATGAAAATAATAGTAATTATTACTATCAAGTTATTAAAGTAGTCATGTTAGTGATATCAGTTGGTAGTGGCACATATCTGATTTGTCGCTGAACAGCCGTTTGTGATATTTTACACCAATGTAATAAGTACTGCTCAGCACGGGTGTTGTCAGATACAGAAATACGACAATCGTCATTAGTATTCGTTGTACACTTTGATATCAGACACTCGTGTCACAGAGAGATCAGACGTATTCTGGGCACGGCTTTTGATGATCTCGTTCTACACTTTATACTAGATAATGCTGGCTCATCTCGTAAAAGGAGGCGGTATTTATACATTTATAGGAGATAGCCTAAATAAGTATGGTTAGCATAGTTTCACAACTCATGGCTGTCATTATGTGGTTATATTTTTGTATTATGAATCTTTCTTTGCAGATTTGTTAAGCATTTATTTGAAATATGTTTAAATTGAGAACGGCTTCTGATATCAAAAATCAAATCAAAAATTATATTCGTTTGTATTTACTAAAATATGGAAAATAGCACTATGCGGAATCATATGTAAAATGTAATGCCCATTAACTGAGCATTAAAATGAACAAATATGACGGCAATATTTAGGCTTTGTCGATCTAATACTGTATACCGGGGTATTTTGCGCCCAGTCAAAATTTCGCCCTTCGTTAGTAAAATCCATTTTCGCCTAATGTTAAATTCGCCCTTCACATTTACTTACTATCTATATTCTGTTGTTTACAAAGGTTCGCTGTGATGATAAATTCGCCCTCATAACGGAGGGCAAAAAAGTCCAAAAATTAAACTGAAGTGAAAATGTCCCGATACTTATGTATTTATTTATTTTATTTAAAAGAAAACCCGTATCAGTTCACACGTTTAATGGTCATCGCCACAACAGTAAGTGAACAGTCAATCTGATTCATTTGGAAGATTTTTTATTTTTCAGAATTGTCTTCATATAATTTTGCCTGGATTAACAGTGATTAAATACATTAAATGTACCCTTCAAATGTACTTTTGAGCTGCTAAGGTTTGTTTGGTAGGGTACACGTGATAATGTAGGGAAAATAAAGTAGGTAAATTTTTTAATACATAACTATATTTACGTCTCCGTTGTAGTGATCTTATATACTCTACCAACAGAAAAAATTGGTGTACATCAATAAAAGTAAGGATGTAAATTGTTTCCAACCGGAAGCTGTTGGGATATTTCCGTTATAGTGTTAGAGTAATAGGGAACCAATTATGGCATGATGTCAAATTTGAATTATAACTGAAATTCTTGAATGATTTGCCATGCACGTTTGTTGCCTGACGTTGTATGGCATTGTAAACATTAAAAATATGCATTTTGGTCCTTTCAGCGATTGAGAATATGCAATATCCTTAATCTTTTAAAACAAATTATGGGTTTTATAGCATATTTTGTTTCCATTTTGAAAATAAATATTCATATTCGGGAAGTGAATGGCCAAAACGACTGCCTCCCGTACGCAGTATTGGACCATTAAACCCCCGAATGAAGTATAAGATTACTAGAGCCCGGTTTTAGTGTTAGGCTATTGGAACCCGGGTGTAGAATTTTAATTTTGGATCCCAGATACAGTATTAAACTATGTGGGCCCGGTTGAAGTATTAGACTAATGGAGCCCGGATGTAGTATTAGACTAATGGAGCCCGGGTGCAGTATTATACTAATGGAGCCCGGATGTAGTATCAAAATTTGGAGCCTGGGTATTTTATCAATTTTGTGGAGCCCGGATGCAATATAAGACTGTTGTTGGAAGTATTTTAGAGCCTGGATACCTTATGGAATTATTAGAGCAAAACACGTTGACCACGGGAGCCCGGATGAACAATGCATTCGTTCTGCAGACTCACCAATAAGCTGCCCATACTTGAAGTGTAGAAGCGTTAACGTGACAATGACAGACTGGCTGTCCGTTCTGGAGACAATATAATTGGTATGCATACAAAGAGTAAGGCAAGCATCCATCAAATGGTAATGACCAGCCATCTTAGCCCTAGTTTGTCATCTTCTGACTCGTGCTGGCGGTAATGATGACGACTCTACGACGTCTAGTTTGTTGATGTGGTTTAAGTATGCGAGCCCCGTGTTAGACATTAATCTCTAGTGTGTCCACTGCTTATACGCTTGTATATGCCAATATTAGCGGCATTAGTGCTGTCATCACTGCAAAACAATATGATGTTTTTACACACAAGTATTCATAGATGATATACGGAGATACATATGAGGGATCCTACCACACACATCAACGTGAAATAAGTACAATTATTTTACTTTCTGCTCAAGTTGGACTCAATGCAACTACCAAATGTTACCTGTTTCATTTGCCGATGAAATTGACCAGATTAACATTGCCTTTGCGTATATTTTCAGATTTTGCCAAGGGAGATAACTATTGACAGTTTTAAACAATTTTTCGCAGTTCATTAAATTTGTTTTAAGGCCAACTCAGTTCATCACCCCATGAAATCGACCAAAGCAAGATCAATCATACAACAGTGCTTGTACAAGTGTACTTGGGTACGCGTGCACGTCAATGCGGATAGATACGTACAGTACACAATATGGGCGTTACTATGATAATGAGGACATATATATATATAATTATATATGCACCTACGTATATCATCCACGCACACTTTTGTGTGAGAACATTGTATTGTTTTGCTGTGGTAGTGGCCGTTCTATCTGATACATAAGGAGCCAATCACATTGTAAGTGAAAAGACGATCCCCCTGTCATGCCGTCTAACATACCGTATAACGGGTTTTTACGCGGGCTTTAATTTTACGCGATTTTGACCTAAAATTTAGAAAGTTAAATTCACACGGATTGTAATTTCACAATCTAAACATGTGAAGTGACTAACATTTTGCGGTGTTTTATCACAGCACAACAACAAGTAAACGTATTTTGTTAAATAAATCTTCAACAAAATTATAAGCTGCGTGATACAATCTGTTTTCAAACATCTTGTATTAGTCTTGATGTTTATGAACCATTACAGCCACACACTCGATATTCCTTGACGACATCACGGTTATGAAGTCTATTTTTGGGACTCATTTTTACCATTGTTCTATTATTCTGCAAATCATCATTTTCGCGATCACGTTATTGACCCACGAAATCGCAAAAATATCATCCCCGCGAAATGTTCCTGCTATACGATAGTTACAGAATTATAAACGAGCCAATGAGAATAACTGCTTAGTAGGGAGACTTGTGTTAGTCTATAGACGATAGTGACACACACATATAGGGGAAAGGGTAATAGTTGACGAATGACACAATGCAAAACTAGAGGCGTTACAGTATTTTTGTGAAATTAAAACACACGAATGATTCTGATCTCTGTCTATACATATTTCATGTGTTTTGTTGTCATGTTATTCACGTTATTTTCTCGAAGTGTCTTATCAGCGCTGCTAATGGTGATGGCATTTAACTATGCTATTCCCATGTTCCGGCTGTGTATGCCGAGACTGGGACTATGGCGAGCAGATAAGACCATATCGTACAAGATAAATCAATAGACCCTATCTCTTCACTACACGTTCCGAGGAATATGGCGAACATCACATTCAGTGATGAATATGACGGGCGGAAATAAAAAAGTACTCTCTTTGTTTTCCCCATGCTATGGTCCTTCGGAAACATAAAGGATTTGATGTCCATGCTAGGATTGGATATAATTATGTAGACAACTCTTACCTTTTATTGTATATAACGACTGTATTGAATTTCTATTGTCATTGACGGTTAATAGTTTAGAAGGGAAGAACAACTATCATTTTTAAGGACTTGGATATTTTAATGTGTGTGTGCCCCAGTCTGAGGGGACAGAACCCATTGCTATCTGCACTTTGGCGAACGTTCAATAATACGGCAAAACGTAACGTTTAACCCAACAAGGCTTTAAAAACAAATTGTACTAAGGAAGAAGAGAGAAAATATTAATATCACAAATATTGAAATTGGTGCGGCAGACCCATTTTCTCACTTTTGTGTCCACCAGTAAAAGAATCTGTGGAATTCTTGAATACAACCTAATCAATCGGAAAAACAACAGACATCTCTGTGTCATCATTCCGACTCCGCCAATTATTAAGGCTTCCGACACCACCCATCCTCGATACCCAGGGGTTACGCTCACTTTCGCTCTCTTCACCCCTGGAATATGTCATGCCAAAATTGAAGGCACGAAGATAGCTGTTTGATTAGTCTCAGGTAAAAAACAACACCTGACCAATCGCTAGGCTGATACCTGTCCATTGAAGATTACAAAGGGGAGACACCCAACTTCAAAGCCTGTCAATTTTTACCGTTACGTGACCGCGAGATTCTTTTGATGTACATCAAAGAATCGAACTAGTCTTCTTATCCCATCAACAAGGTGGCGCACCCAGGCTTCAATTTTGCTATGACATATCCCAGGGGTGCAGAGAGCGAAAGTGAGCGTAACCCCTGGATATCGAGGATGGACACCACCCGACGGTAATTAATAATTATTTAAACATTTTAAAAGACTCAATGCGAAGTCCTCAATGAAACAGCGAGTTCCCACATTAGTAGCCTCGTACAACATCGAATAACGAATCGAGGCAACGAGAACACGGAGTATTATCATGTGTATAGTAGTTATGTCGATTAAGAAAACAACACTTAAAGCGATTTTATCTCTGAACAAGTAAAAACCTGATACATATCATAGAAGAGCAAGCATTAAAAAGATAAATATTATTTTCCGTTTATGCAACTAGATAATCAAATCATCAATTTTTGAATGTAAAAATATTGCGTAATGGAAGCGCGTTTAGATTATTAAGTACGATGCAAATGGAAGTTAGCCCCTGTTTCTTCCGTATCTTGTATATATACGTGTGATAGCCACACCAAGGCTAATGCACGGTGATGGATGGATCTCTTGTGAATGTGACCGCGTTATCGGGTGATAATGGAGAGGTACTTCACACTCGTCCTTGAAACTCTCATTTATTACTTATGTAGAGCGCTACAATCTAACCAAACACTTTGTGTCAAAGTTTCCTTATTAGGAGACCACGATTTGCTGGGGGAATCCTTTTTCCAAGCCAGTAGAGCGTGAAGTTCTCAATTTCCATTCTTTGTGCAGTGTTTTTAGAGCGGCTGTTGTCTTTAGTTTACGAAAACATTACCATTCGTCTTATAATAAAACATAATTTTACTTTACAACAATCATGAAACAAGTTATTTCAACTTATATAAATCCCTATTGTTGGCCCGGATGTAAGCGCGCGGGGTCTTAATGTGGCAGGAAACCGTAGTACACGGAGAAAACTCACGTGGTCGGGCAGGTGACCCCATACCTTTTCACGTCCGATCGGGGAATCGAACCCCAGCCGCCTTAGTGAAAGGCAAGTGCGCTATTCACTGAACCACCCGACTACCATTCATCTGGTCTTGCTTCGATTTCTGTCGTTACTGTATATCGGATAATATTTGTGAATGTGATATTTGCGAAGATATAAACACCATTTATCGTCAATATGTCGACTCACAAATAAAGGATACACTTGATATCATTGCATTGTTTTCCCACCATTTTTAGAAATATCGAACGATAAATCAAAATCTTAATACTCCCGAATATAAGAAACAAAACACGTCAATTTTGCATTGATGATCAGCTTGTATGATGAAGATGCACATTTATAAAAATTTCACGAAAGTCGGTATTATGTTTTTATACTCGCACACAGCGTCAAAGCGCAGACCATCATCGTTCTTTTTATTTAAAAAGGTAGAACATTCTCCATAAAAATGAAAAAAATACCAATCTAAAAATTAACAATGTATAATTCAACTCAAATTTCACCATCAATTATATTTACATCTCTTGTGCGTTGAATTTTGAGTGGGGGCAACCATTAGCTAATGGACAAAAAAGTCAAAATCACGTAAATAACTTTTTATTAATTACTCAATGAATCTATTTCCAGGTACCATATCAAACAAGGCATATCCAATTATATTCGCATCGCAGTACACTTATAAATTCGATTGCAATTCATTGCATTTTTTTTCTGCATGATTGAATTTGAAAGTTTGCATTTGTGAGATCAAATTATTATTTTAATTGTTCAAGCGAAAATACTCGATATCAATTCCCCATGGTTAATCATCAGGACATAATATGCAGTAATATGACGGGAAAAACGAGGTATTGTAATTCGTTCCACGTGATCAGTGAACGACGCATTGTCGGTCAAGGTCATGAAGTGAGATGATCGTACTGCACAAATATTGTAAACCATATTAAGCTGAAACGAAATATTTTGTAAATACTACAATGCAGACTTATGCATCCTGGTTTCAACTTTATGGCTGGTACTTACTTATGGTCAGTTATTTTCAAATAGTTCATTATTACTTGCGTAAGATTCAACTGTTCAAATATCAATATTTGATTGATGCTTTTTACGTGAATAAACAGACTCATATTATGTTTGATATTCATTAATTATGAGTAAATATTTTATCATGATCTGCTTTCAATTAGCTTTCATAGTCAATGTGAATACAAACTGAACATGACACATTCCATGACGCACGTTCTATCGCTTTATGCTGCATTGACTACGCTCCAGTCGGCATTCATATTGACTATAAAGGCCAAATGAAAGGAATTTTATACCAATATTAACCATATTTTAAATATATAATTTTATGTAAAAATATCTGCTTTTCTAATTTCAGCTATTCATACAAATAAGTGTATGCAATGTGAATTTATACTTGCTTCCAGAAATCGTCCGTGATTTCCATAGTTACAATTATGACGTCATAACAAAATGGCCATTGCATTCTAACTGAAATGAATGCCATCTGAACTGTGTAGGATTATATAGTGGTAGTGCCGTAGAGTGGTAAGTATATTTGATTATTTAAATCAGTAATCGGTAATTATTCTGGATGTATGCCTTTTTTCACTCCATCTTGTAGATAAGTCGGTGTTTGAGCTTGCCACTATGGCGCAAATTAGCCGTTATAATTTTGTTGAATGAAAAGACCAAGTTATCTTTATTTGATACTTATATATCATGTATTGTAAATTACGGGTGTGAAGTATAGAGTTATAGTCCTGCACCGCTGATTGAAAATGTACATTTATTATTTTTGAAAACCGTATTGGGTGTCAGGAAAACAGTAAATAATGCCATGGTGTATTTTGAACTTGGTCATTACCCTTTGCATATACAGCGTAGGATTACTATTGTAAAGTACTGGCTGCAAATATTAAAGACTAATAACTGTATTTTGNTTTTTTATTATTATATATACAACGCATAAAGGATACTTTTATTCAGGAAATGAGAAACATATTCGAGACATCTTCAAAATGTTTGTTGTATAAACACATTGTTGACCGTTTTGATCTACAATGGTATTTTACAAAACCACTATTTAGAAAAAATAAATGTATTCTTGCGAAATATAGATTGCAAGCACATAACCTGAATATAGAGAGGTAGATATAATGCAGTGCCTCGAAACCAGAGATTGTGTACTTTATGTGATCTTGGAGATGTCGAGGATGAGTTTCACTTCATTCTTATGTGTCCTGTGTTTTTAGAATTAAGAGTATCGTATATCAAGCCATATTACCGTATTCGTCCTTCTGTGTTTAAATTAATAGAGCTACTGTCTAGCAAAATTTTTAAACTTATTAGAAATTTAAGTAAGTACTTGATTCAGGCAACTGTTAAGAGAAGTCGTATATTATGAAATATAAGCTGTATCAAATTCTTGCTATAAACGTTTTGTCACTGTATAATGCGATTGAGATCTATGTCTTTTATTTCACAATAAGTTATAATCTCATTTCATTATATAATATATAGTACTCGTTCTACCTTCATGTTGAGGTTGTATGATTGGCTTTGAAATTTTGTTATTTCCTAGAAATTTGGTTAGATTACGGCTTTATTTGTATTATTTCCTAAACGACTAAATTATGCTTCATAAGAGTCCGCTAAGTTACCTTAGGAAAACCTTAAGTTTTTCCAAACTTATACCAATTTCATAATTTGTAAATATTATGTATGGAATTGAATCTATTGCATATGTTCTCCGCCATTGTACAAGATGTTTGTAAAGTATTTATCTATATGTATATTTCTGTACGCCTATATGCAATGTGCATTTGGTAATAAACTGAATTGAATAATTGACGACGGTTTCGTGATTAACGTCCAGCTAGCCCCGCTTTATGCTTAAACACTGTAAGATAGCTTTTTTAATTTCGTTATCATAATTATACGGAAAAATAAACGTTGGATATTGTGTTTCAGCAATGTATGAGATAATTAACAATCGTACTTTCGATTTAAATGTTAAAACTTTTCGTTTTCATATTGAGTGTCATGGCGTCTGTGCATTTTAAATTTCATATGAGCGCTTGCTCAGTCCATCAATATGGTTTGTTTAACTTTCAAATGACTCTCTGCTTAAAAAATGTAATTATTTCAATCTGAAATTAAATATGCTCATCTTTTGACCGAGAGTATTATGATGTTACTGCACAGCCCCACCCC
Organism: Mizuhopecten yessoensis; assembly: GCF_002113885.1. Taxonomy (NCBI): domain Eukaryota; kingdom Metazoa; phylum Mollusca; class Bivalvia; order Pectinida; family Pectinidae; genus Mizuhopecten; species Mizuhopecten yessoensis. The sequence goes on along the minus strand of NW_018480051.1, from coordinate 167,608 downwards.
TTACGATTGTGTGACGTTAGACGTCATGTGAAAATAGAAATTATCGCGTATTGTAAATTAGCGAGTACTGTAAATATACATACGCGAATATATGAGAGTTTAAGCTTTACAGCATTTTTAGCTTACTGATCGCAGTTATGAACGCAAAATATTATAATATTTATTTCTAATCTGTGATTAATATTTCCTTGGAATTTGTTGATATTCCCGTAAATAATTAATGAGCGATTGGAAACGATTATTAAAGGTACATAATTGCATTGGAGCTAATTTGGAAAATAAACAAAATGTCTGTAATTGTTATCAAATAGTAACACATCTGCAGCTGTTAGTAAGTGTTGTTTACAGTAACCTTGCCAACACAAATTCAAATAATTGGTATACTATTTATAAATAAAATCTAAAAAAATAGATATACAGCTAATTCAGTGCTTTTGATAACAAACACACTTTTGTATTAAACGCCTTGTTATTAAGGAAAATCGCGTCTATTGGGTTCATTTTGGGCGTATCCATAAGGCATAATGCTTTAAAATCTAAGAAACGCGCCAAGGATATTTCGATTGTCGTGCGTGCACGTCAAAAACGCATGGACCGTGCTGTTGAAAGCTTGGTTAGCTTGACGCATTTTGACACAATAGTTTCAAAATGTGATTTTTTTTGTGAAATATCTTCCGAAGTTCACAAATATTCGTGTTTTTGTTGTCATGAGTGATCAATTTTAATCCTTATATATACAATTTTCGTTTTGCATTTTCATCATTTTGGAAATATATCAGTTTTAATTTTCCCGTCTAGTTTTCATTAAGATAACCACATTTATCAATATAGATATATCAATCGGTTCCAGATTAATAGAGGGGAGAGGGTACTTGCGAAACACGTGCAAGCTGAGTTTTTTTTCTATCACCATTTTGAATTTGACATATTTAACCAGTTTATTGTTAAAGCTACAGTTGTTTAGGCTGTCGTGGCTGTCATCTGAGTTGATTGAAACAGTCTTTATTGTAAACCTCTTTTAAACGACCCGTTAAACACAGCTAAAAGTCCATCTTAAAGATAGATCCCACTTCCAGGTAAGTTTTGTTTTTACATTGGAAACTTTGTTAGGAAGAAAGTGTCATGAGATTACCTTGGGAAGCTATACAGGGTGTATAAACTTGGCCAGGTGCACGGAAAACAAGCGTCCCATTCCTTATCAGAGAATGAAGGACAGAAGGAAGAAGATCCTGTTTGCACTGTGCTCTCCTCTGCTGTAGTCAGTACACAGGTCCACGAGGACACCGAGATGAGTCGTGATCGTACCGACCAGACACCTTATAACTATATCAGTAGGGCATTGTTACCGTATCGAGGTAAAAGCTGTAAACAAGTTGAAAAAGCCGCCCATAAAAATGTGACATACATGTCAAAGACAGCACAGCACTAGATTACCGTTACTAAAGGCACCACCAGTCCCAAGCAGAGAGAACTTAACACAACAACAGACCCCGCACTACACAACAATAACAACAACAACAACAACAACGACACAACAACAACACATTAATTAAGAAAAAATAAAAATCAATAACACAACACAAAAAACCCCATCATAACAACAAACACAACGAAACATCACCAAAACAAACACAACACAACAACAATACAACACAACAACAACACAAATAAAACACAACACCAAAAACACACCAAACAGGCACAACACAACAACAGAAAACAACAACAAATCAACAACAACTAAAAACAATTAGTAATACCATTATCAATGCAATGCTAAATCAAGGATATACACAACTGGGAGTAAATTTTTATCTACCAGAATCCCGAGTATTACTTCTTATTCTGTTACAACACGCACGTTTAGGACAAACACTCGTCAACGGGATAGGAATCGGGCGAATAACCGTACCATATATAAAATATTCCGAGCATGCTTTTACCAATGGCATTTTCCGAGTAGCTACTTGTAGCTTTCTTAATTAATGTGTTTGGTGTCTTTTGATGAAATACGTATCCCTGACACCAGTGGTATGAATGCCGGCCCTAAGGTGTGTCTTCTAGACCTAATTAGCACGCGCTCACAGGTGCAACCAGGCAAAGATAATTAACAGAAGCATTTGGGCGTTTGTCGTGTAAATGGAAGGGCGGGGCAGTGATCGCTGGCGAGGAAGGCAATATATCCTCTACAAGTAATGGCAGCTGAAGGGATAGAGAGAGTTATTTATGAATTCTGTTTTTTGTTTCTGTCGCCGGATAATATAGATTATATGCTTAAATCAAGCGAGAATAAACCTTGTTATTTAAATGTTAAGTCATAAGTATGGACACTTTTCATTTTTCAGAATAATGAAGCAGAGAAATGTCGTTGTGATTAAAATTTCTGAACAAAAGAAAACATGTTTTAGAAGATCGGAAATAAGCTGTAATTTGCTGTGATAAACTTATTACATGTACGAATGGTATACATGTATTTCGTTCTTCCTAAAGAAGTATTATCTGTTTATTGTTTTCTATGGTATTACTTAAGGATTCTTGTACCACTGCCGAAAACTTTTAACTCGCATCAAATTGTTTCCGGTAGGACTATTTCTTTGATAAATCTTTTCTGAAAGAAAATACATTTTTTTTTTTAAATAAATAAAAAAAATAACTTTAATCATAAAAATTAAACGAGGCTTATACCAGGATTGGAACCCTGCACTTCTGATGATTAAATTGTCGCTATAACAAACTGAACTAATAACATTGGCTATTCATTCATTCATTCAATCAATCATATTTTGGCAACACCTCACTTTTGGCTTAAATGTTGAGCGTTCGCCCAGGTGAGGAAGGCGATGGGTTCTGTTCCAATGCCGGGACTTACCAAAGTCTTTAGAAATAGTAGTTGTTATTTCCTGCTTAACGTTTAGCATTATGGGAAATGACAACAACTGGTTCACTCGTTGTCAGTATAATGTGACCGGGCGGAATGCTGTGCTGAGTACCTTCGGCATGGCATTTCAGTGAGATAGCACTATAAAGTCGGCCTCAGATCCGCGCTATCACAAGGAGGCAAGTACACAAACAAACCTTGTCTCAGGCACACATACACACATACACGCTTAGATAACACACATGGAGGCACGCCCGTATATGACCCTTAGCTGTAAATACGACGTTAAACAGAATAAAACAAAACCAACCAATCATATTTTAATGGTCAATAGCAATCCAATGGATAAGGCATACGTTCTCACAACTTATTAGGCCAACTCCCTTTAAAATTGGAAAACGGAAGAATTCTGGCCGTGTCGCACTAAAGCTCTACCCGAAAACAAAATCTAGGGGAGGTTACTCTATTTACAAAAAACGTGGGACAGGAATCCTTAATATAATATACTGCTTCCTGATTAACTTTTTCTTGTGTTGATGTTATCAAACTTGAATGAAGTGTAGTTCAGGCAATTCGGCTATTTTCAACCACACAACGGATGTAAGAGATAGGGTTTGAACAAAGTGTGCTGACGTCGCAAAATTGGAGAAACATTAAAAAAAAAACAATATTGCACGGCCAGCTTCTCATTACCATCATATGTAAACTAAAATGTTTTTGCATCAGTATTCACCATGTCTTATTATGTCTATATCTATTTATCCATCCGCGTTCAACTGACTTAAAGTTATCTTGTCTTAGGAAAAATCCAAGGTAAATTTTAAGGATGCCCTCCCCATTATCAGTTTTTCAGTTTTAAGATTATTGAACTACAGGCATCAGTCGTTGATGATTATGTAGTATATGTTGTTGAAATTAACTTTACAAAATCATTTGCATATATTGACGTTTTAAGTTTAGTTCGAAAATTACTACTACTTTCGTTCCGGTTGCGCTCTGGTATAAACCAAATATACAAGGAACGATATTGCCATCGCTGTCTACGTCTGTGCTATATGTTGAATTTTTCATTGCCAGTTGGCATTCATGTTGACAAGGAATTTGCTGGAATTGAAGAATAATTTACACTGTCCATTTGTCCTAGGGCCACTCTCTAGCATTTTGTATAGTATCCTAAATGCCGTAAATTGATAACGGTTGTTTGTTGGCGTAGTGGTAGCGCACTAGCCTTTCACCTTACCGGTCCTAGTTTGATTTCCTACGATGGTCGACAAGAGCCTGACAAAAACACATGAATTTTCATATCTTTGTGTACCATATAAAAGTGTACCAGGGTACAAAAAGATATGAACATTCATATCTTTTTGTCTGGCTGCTGTCGGCCATCGTAATTTCCCGATTGGACGTGACAGATATTTTGTCACCTGTCTAACTACGTGGGTTTGTTTTTGCAGAGAACTCCAGATTTTCTCCTATATTCAAACCTCTGCGCTTCCATCCAAGCCAATTAATATAAGTTGAAATTTTACTTCGTATCTGTTTATAAAATAAAGATTTATATTAAGAACTGATACGGAGAATCATCACAAAGGCAGCGATAACTGTTCTCATAACACTACGTAATATCTGTTGTAAAAACCAGGGTACAAAAACCTGTCTGCTACATCTAAATATTTAGATGTATGGGGCGTGTACTAATTATCGGCCCGTTGTTGGAATGTAGAGCATGCAGCGAATGCATATTAACGGAATGCTGTCTGTATACATCTTATCAAACATAGTATCCAACACATACACAAAATAATAGTTTAAATGAGAATAAAAACAATAAAAAGTAGTAGTATGATGGGATAACGCTCACTGACAAGGAACGTGTATGTTTTACTGAAATTGGAGTGTACAGTAATGTGCCAGCTTATTACCAACATAGAGTAGCTATTCGTAGCCAGCCTTATGTATGACGTTGTTACCAATTATTCCCATATTATTTAGTTTCTAACTGTATGACACTGTCTCCGTAATTTATGTACTGTCTACCTAATGTATGACCTTCACAACAGTTCTTTTACGTAGTTGACCTAAGGTATGACTTTCACAACAGTTATAATACGTAGTCGACCTAATGTATGACCTTCACAACAGTTCTTATACGCAGTCGACGTAATGTATGACCTTCACAACAGTTCTTATACGTAGTTCATCTAATGTTCGACCTTCACAACAGTTCTTATACGTAGTCTATCTAATGTATGACCTTCACAACAGTTCTTATACGTAGTCGACCTGATGTATGACCTTTACAACATTCTTATACGTAGTCTATCTAATGTATGACCTTTACAATATTTCTTATGAGTAGTCTATACTTGAATCTGATTTCTTGATTCAGTAAATGTATATTAAATACAGCGTAAATTTATTTGAGTCCCTGCATGTTTGTTATGTCAATTGTTTTATCAAAAGTCAGAAGAAAAAAAAATAATAATACTAAAACGAGATTCCACGAGTATTCCATTATATTGTCATAGCGGAAGAAATTGATATGTGTTCCTCCCATTATGAAGGTTATACCTATTTTCTTCCCTTCTAGTTTGATCCTCCTCGTCGATTTATTCTTTGTCTCTATTTGACATTTTATTGGGATCATAAACCCTCTACTCTTCTATATGTGGTCATTGATATTACCCTGCCCTGATGGACGCCGTGGTAAAGATCAATGTGCGACGCCACGAGCGCGCGTGGCTCGAATGGGGAGCGTAAAGAGATACGGGCCCATGTCTTCTGGATTGCCGCTTTCTGCGCCGTCAATCAAATCGCGATATTTGCACAGACACTGTCAAGGATCGTCCATTATAATTGGATTAGTATAATACACTATTTCCGGGGTTATTTAAGCCCTGTTTGTCCATTTGGGATCAACAAGGGAAGCCTGCATTTGAGAATAAACACCACGGCTTTGCCACGTCTGTCACGGAGCGGTATTAAACACAGCAACGCAATACGCACGTTGCATGTAACAAACACAGCGAAACAAACCAAGGCTCGATCACTGCTACAGATGACGGAATTAGATAGTATTGTTTGTAATTGGTTTTGCGGAGTCAACTTCAGTGACAAAACACGCATATTCCTAAAATTGAATTAAAATATAGTTCATTCAGTGCTACCGCTGAACAGATTATTGCGACCTTGTAATTAGTCATTGTTTCAATTTAACCATCTTAGCACGCATCGTTTTACACTGGTATGGTTGCCGGCTAGGGCCAACATTACAAATATTGAGATCTCGCTCCCTCGAAAACGCTCACGAGGGAGCGAGACTATAGTACTTCTTCAACTGGATTTTGTAGCAAGTTTTTACATTTTCAACCATCGCCAAGTTATAATTTCTAATAACGGGCACAGTTCCTTGTCAGTAGCGGTTATTTATTACGTCATTATGGTTGTGACGTCATGACTCATTTATTCATTTATAGACGATTACTGTTTGAGACAAGTTTTGAATGCTAAGTGTCTGGATCCACAGAGACTTGAGAATTTGTTACAGCTATATTTGGACATGAGCAAGGCTTTATGAAATCCACCCCCAATGATGATATATATATATTTTTTTATATTGTTTTTTGTTACATCTACATCAAACAGACATTACACACAAACTCTCATTTGTAAAAAGAAGCATGCGTTCCTCAATCATAGTCATTTATACACGTCATCCTCATCATCATCATCATCATCATCATCATCATCATCATCGTACATACACATTGACACTCATCATCATCATCATCATCATCATCGTACATACACATTGACACTCATCATCATCATCATCATCATCATCGTACATACACATTGACACTCATCATCATCATCATCATCATCATCATTGTTATCATCATCATCATCATCATCATCATCGTACATACACATCGACAATCATCATCATCATCATCATCATCACCATCATCATCATCGTACATACACATTGACAATCATCAATGATGATATATATTGATGGGGACGCATTTTCACTGAAAGTTGATATAAATCCTAAAACGTGTAAAAATACTCGGGATACCTTACTTTAGGTCCAACGAATTCCCCTATGGCAATCGTCATGAAGTTTTTCATGTTAACAGATTCTCATGTCCCTGTGTCTGGATTTATAACTCTCGACAATGGGAACAAAAATAGAAAACATTTAATCTCAAACGACAAGATTTAAATGATAAATACTCCAGGTTCTGTAGAATGGAATGTCAAAAACTATGAAACAAGTGTTAACATAGTTTTGATAGAAATAAAAAGGTCTCAATACTTTGTTTGTAAATGTACAAAAAATCAAAACATGTTAATTTCATTCAATTAATGCTTTTCATTCTTGATAAACGTGGACGAAAATGTTATAAAATAAAATTAGAAACTAGATTATTTTAAATGATTTTAAACAATCGCTTTACAAAGAAATCCCCCCAAAACTATAAATCTTTATTATGGTATTATTATTTTATAAATGTATAATTGGAATAATTTACTGAAATAGGATATGAATTTCAAAACTTTATCTATTCTGATATCTATAGATGAGCAAGCGTTCCTGAGTTTTATCTCGACAATATAATTTGTTTTTCGTGTAGCTAGAACATCTTCGACGTTTCACCGCCAGGTTTACAAATCGCTCACACCTACGAACGGAAGGAAGAATTCAAGACTTATCTGTCAAACCCGACATTATCCATAAATCTTCAGAGGGAAAATGCCAAACTTGTTTGAAAAAAAATGTTCAAATCCGACATGAGAACATTTAGATTTATTCAAATTTTCTATTCCTGTGCAGGGCAAACGAGACGTGTTTGATGTTTAGTATTGGTTTCTTCAGCTAGTAGGGACAAAAAACTGGAGAATTTATGTATCTTTTTACAGATAAACATGTATACATACATTCGACATGCCAAAACTGGGTGCTATTGTGGGCACAATTTCTGTATCACAATATCATTTTGTTGACTGAGAAAGATTACAAATTTGATTTAATTTCGCAAAATTATCTGACACGATCCATTTGCATGATAGGCGAACAGGGATGCGGCGAGTTGTAGTCACGAGGTCCAGATGGATGGGAAACAAGGTAGTGCGCGTTATAGAGAAAATCTGTCTCAGGATCTCCCAGCCGTTATAACAACATGTATCTAATCTGAAAACCCTACACAGATTAAACCTGATCGTTGCTGATTCTTTAAGAGTATCTAGACATGTCAACACTCGTCTACTTTAAACAAATTAGCAGATTATTTCTCTCATATTTTTTTTAATATCAGTAATGCTTTTCATTCTTGATGAACGAGGCCGAAAATGAGATAAAACAAAATTCGAAATTAGATTATTTTAAATTATTTACAACCCCTTCAAAAACAAAACCCTGTTTATCTTTAATATTATATGGTACAAATTATGTAATAATTGTATAGTTTTAATGATTTATTGAGATAGGAAAAAATTTCACAACTTTATATATTCTGATTTCTATAGATATATAAGCGTTCCTGCTATGTGCAGTTTGTTCCCGAGTTTTATCTCGACAATATAATTTGTTTTTCTCTTATATAAATCTTAGTAACAGCCAAAAATGTAAGACCACAGTGTCAATAACGATGACTGAGTCATAAGATAGCCATACTAGCATTTTAAAGTGATCACCACATTGAATGGTCGTAACCTAAAATGGTTTTATGATACTTCAGCTAATCAGAGTTATTTTGAAAACGCGCCACCAGAGGTGTTTATATGGAGCAACACCAGGAAAGAGAATGGGCAGTCAGAAAGACAAGAACACATAGGAGTGCTGCAATAAGGCCAGCAGGTCAATATTTCGCTATCATTACTGTCTCTAAGTATATATATCAGAAAAGAAACAATGACCCGAAGTAGTTATTTAAGAATTTTTCAACTTAAAAATCAATTAATCAATTTAACACGTTTTTATATCTGAAACAGAGCACTGCGCACAGTTGGTGATATAGAATGCATGCTTTCAAAAATATTAAAACATACTTAATGTCAATTATGATTTAGTTTGGTTTATGGTTGGTCATTTAAGGACGTGCCAGGTTTTGGTGGTGGAGGGAAACAGGAGTGCCTGGAGAAAAACCACCGACTTGCGGTCAGTTCAGTACCTGGCGGCGACATGCAGGCCTCGAACCTGTGAGCTAACGGTGGATGATTAGCGATCACAGAAAGTCTGACGCCTTAACCACTTCGTCAGTGCGGTTCCTTTAGATATCAGTATTGCACGCCTCAAATACATATGCATCCTCGATATCCAGGGGTTACGCTCACTTTCGCTCTCTGCACCCCTGGAATATGTCATAGCAAAATTGAAGGCACGAAGAAAGCTGTTTGATTGGTCTCGGGTAAAAAAAATTCTGACCAATCGCTAGGCTGATACTTGTCCTTTGAAGATTACAAAGGAGAGACGCCTGACTTCAAAGCCTGTCAATTTTTACCGTTACGTGACCGCGAAATTATTTAATGTACATCAAAGGATCGAACTAGTCTTCTTGTCTCATCAACAAAATGGCTCTCACCGAGCCTTCAATTTTGCTATGACATATTCCAGGGGTGCAGAGAGCGAAAGTGAGCGTAACACCTTGATATCGAGGATGATACATATGATATTAAACGTCATATGAAATGCAATAAATAAGGAGGAAGAATTTGAGGCGAAAAACACAAGTGTGGAGGGAACGATTAAACCAAAATATTAAGCTATAATTTATTTGTTCATAACTTCACAAAAATGCTTTGTTTCTTCTATGTTTTTGCCGATGACGTAGTAATTTAAGGAATTGTAGTGCATTTCAATGGTTGTATGATATAAAAACCAGTTTGATGTTCTATTATTTGAAGGTTTTATCAGTTAATATTTGACACATGCTGAGTCACGGAACATTAACACTCAACACATAATCAACCACGAAAATAAGCGATACATACAGCTGGCAGCCCTGTCTTAAACCAAACGATTTACACGGGTTTTTATTATTATTTTGTTTAAAATCTAGATATCAAGTATTCGAATTCAAACATATTTATTGCCCCAAATTTGAAAAGAGGATTAGGCACAAGTAATATCAACTTATCAACGCCTTTTCCTCTAATACAGTGCATATTGATATATACATGACAGCATTTAACAAGGTATACTAATATATTTTATAATAAGTATGTATTACTTAAAAACTGTTGCAGGATTTGATGAAAAGTTGCACGTGTCTGAATTCTTCTGTATTGGTATCTACGGACAGAATTTCATTACCAAATAATAGTAATCTTTAATTAACTGGATGTATATTCAACGATCTTACGTTTAAGTGTAATTCGAGCTGTATTAAAACGCTCGCATTCTAAGAAAAAAACGCGAACGTCCTCACAGGAATGATAAGTATTTATATCTATGTGAATTTTTTAATGTTGTATACATATTGAAGTAAAATTTGTAGTTTAAATAGAAAACATAAAAATATTAACATTGATTGATGTGATTTTATTTCGATAAAACACACTATTATTTCTAATCAGAAATCCAACCCTTAAAAATATTTGCATTATGACACACGTTAAGCCATAAAACCCATTTGACCACTGCTCCTAATTACGTTTCACGTGACAAGCGGCGTTTCGCGTTCTATCGATATGAATTAAATGATAATATCTTGTGACAGCTGACAGCCATAAAATGGGTCTTGATTTCTGGTGATGACACCAGTATTTACATTATAGTTGTATTTGGGGATCTCCATCAGCCCATTAAAGTGTTGGTTCTCTGTCAATATGTAAATACCAGATTATACTTAATATCATTTGGTCAATCATGTCATTATGTTTACATTTATCTTCTTCTTGTTGTGTACAAAAAATGTCAGATAGGGGGGAAAGGGGGGGGGGGGGGGGGGGGGGGGGGAGAAGGAGAAGCAGCAACAGCAGAAAAACGCCTCCAGCACGCGCACGTGTATACCTCACAATATAAACATATGGAAATATGTACTTAAATGACATTAGCTGTTAACTCATTCACCCCTGAAGACACGTTTGAACTCCACGAATTCAAAGGTTGCAATAGTTCATTTTAAAATTTCAAGGGTGAATGAGTTAAAAACACGCTAAACCCTATAAACCGTCCTATACAATTGCAAGCTAGAAAGTTATAAAATAATTCGATCAGAGAGGCTCCAATTTGAACACTTCTAACATGTCTGGCGCAACGTTTTATTAACTGAATAGATAAATAAATAAATAGATAAATAAATGAATAAATAAATAAATGAATAAATAAATAAATAAAGGAAAATTAGTTTAACACTGACACCTTCCTACTGTTTTGGAAAACTGGATAAAAATGAGAAGGGGTACATTTTGTAGGGGGAAAGTCAGTTTATGAGAGAAGATAAACGGAGGAGGAGAGTTAAGGAGGGATTAATGGATAAATGGTTTTTAAGGGAAAAGCTAGATGAGTGAGAGAAAACCAAACAAATAGTGACATGGACAATTCTATATGTAGTTGTAAAATTATATCTGGTCATGTAAGTGGCAGTTAAAAAGCACCTGGTCTTGACTGGGTTGTCTACCGTTTGTTTTTCTACTCTCCACCAGGCTTCGCTTTTGAAATAATATCAAAAAGTGCAGCCTGGCGGAGTAAAATGGTACTAAGGCAGATAATCCAGTCTACCCCTAGTCAGGTTATAGAGGTAGTCAAACAGCATCTGGTCTAGACTGGGTTGTCTACCGTTTGTTTTTCTACTCTCCACCAGGCTTCGCTTTGAAAATAATATCAAAGAACGCAGCCTAGCGGAGAAAAATTATACTATTGCAGGTAATTCATTCTACACTTGGTCAGGTGAGCATTCGGACCAGATGGTACTCGTACTCAAATTTATCAAACAGTCAATGGTTCTTAACATCCCTGACACATTCACTTTTTGTTTTACAAAATAGGTTTGAATGATAATGGCACTGACAGTAAAATGTACGTCTACATTACTGCAGGTCATACTTTGAGTAGGCGTCAAGCGTTAATGTCTTGTGTTAACACACGTTATAGGGATAATAATGATGGCGATTAAGCTTTAATGGCCGATATTGGGCCTCGTGGCAGTCGACTTATGTTTTATCGGAATCAAAGTATAAACCACTGGATGGGCGCCGCTACGTTGTTTATCACGACAGATTTGTTACACGAGCTTCCCAGCTGCCGTACTAAGGACTTCTTCACTGATGCATGTCTACATTGGCCGCTTACATGTATCGCGTTCCAAACGGTTGCACCTGTAGGACCAAAGCTGTTAGTTTATGAAATCGGGAAAGACTTCGTAGTGTGGTGTAGGATTCCTGTCGAGCCTTGCGAAAGATTTGCAAAATCAGCAGACAACAGGTTAGTATTATACAACTGCAATAAGTGTAATAGATATTCCAACTATCCCTGCAGGTCGGGATTGGGAAAAAATACACCTGCCTGCTGTTACCCACTGCATGATCGTAGAAGGCGACTAATGTAGGAACCCCTAAAGATTAGAGATTTGCTTTTGTTCCCTCTACTTTGGGACACAAAAACGACTAATATAAATCTGCTGCACCCTTGCAATATTTGGGATCTTTGTATTTGTCTAAACTTCTCACTACCCTCTGTTTCCTAGCGTCTTTCTCGGCAATGCCTCACTTTTGACTTTAATGTGACCGGGCGGAATGCTGTGCTTGGTGCATTTGGCAAGGTGTTTTACTGAGGTAGCGCCCTAAAGTCTTAATCAGAACCGCGCTACCACAAGGAGGCAAATCCTACACACAAGCACGCTTACATAACGCACATGGAGGCACGTCCGCCAGTGTCCTAAGCTGTCGAAAGAACGCTAAACCATATACAACCAACAAACTAAATATCCGAACCATTTTATGCTAGTACTAAAAGGATACTCGTTCCACTGCCAAAAAACTAAACTTCCCATTAAAACCATTTTTTCTGCATAGCCATAGCTTTGATAATTAATTTCTGAAAAGAAACCCATACATTGCGGGACTATTATGAAATAAATGATAAAGATAAAATAAACAAAATATAATCAACAACATTGTTTTGATTGTAAAAATGTACCGTGGTCAAATCAGTACTCGAACCCTGCACCTCAGACCTTTGTACTGTTGCTCTAACCAAGTAAGCTTCCAGGTCGAGGTTACCGGTAGTACTCTTTTCTAATCGCGCTACAATTATATCAAAAACCATTTTAAGGGGAGGTAAATCTTTGTGCGAAAATCTTCAGTGGAATTCTTCAGTGTGTTGCCTGCACTGGAGCAGTGATCTTTAAGTTGCTGAATAATCCCCCAATTGAATGGTTTCGTCTTGATGCTGTTATGACAGTTTTAAAACACTCTCGTGTATAGCCTAGCCTCTATCAGTGTCACCTTCTGAAATTCTGCTTCTCAATTGTGTGCGTTTTTGCCGTGTTTATTGTCGGCGTTCAGAAAAACAATTTAACAACAAATCTGAGCTTGATAACAGTACGGCTTGTTGCACGGTATTTGCCATAAAACATCTTCCCTTGCTCGTGCCTGAAATATCAACTTCACGCCGTGAAAACTCATCGTGTAATTTGGGAACATCATGCAATCCTCCGCGTGCCGTTTAGTCAGCACTAAATGTGGTGATTCTGTTCATCTAGAAAGCATGCAGTCATTTGTACCGATATATGTGATGGAGGTATTTTTATATCGTAATTTATATCAATAGATAAAAGCTTTTATATGAACGTAAAATTGACACGCGAGAGTTTTAATTAACATTTGATCGTCTAACATGTGTTATAATGCATCAATGTACTTTTAAAATCGCGTTAGATTGTCCCCCTTTCTAAAATGGCGTGACCCTACTGTAACCCCTAAATATAAGATCCCAGTCAGAACTTCTAAAATATATATATAAAAAAAGTGTAATCAAACTACTTTATGGTAGAAGTGTAAAATATCCGTGCGACTTTTATGTCATTTACATAGTAAAAGCAAATATATACAGACGCCTGTGATCACAGAAAATACATTTCCTAAGGATTGAAAGGTCTGTGTTCTTTAAAAAGCAAATATATATAGGCGCCTTGGATGACAATAAAGTACAGTTCCTAAAGGTTCAAAGGGCCTGTGTTCTTCAAAAAGCAAATACATACAGACGCCTGTGATAACATAAAGTACAGTATCTACAGGCTTGAAAGGCCTGTGTTCTTCTAAAAGCAAATATGTACAGACGCCTGTGGTTACAATAAACTAGAGTTCCTAAAGGCGTGAAGGACCTGTGTTCTTCTCACAGCAAATATATACAGACACTTGTGATTTCTCTGCCAATTGAGGTAGGATTAATTGATTTTTTTCTTTTCTCTTCAGGAGAAACATTTATACCGTTGTTAGTAAATTAATTATAACAAAAAGTTGACAAAATGTCTGATTATTTTCCTGAGCAAGAACAGCAAAACGAGTATAAGAAGACACGTACAGCATAGAAAAAATGTCTGACAGAGAGGCAAATAAGATAGAGAGAACGGAACAGATAGGCGACAGAAGAGGAAAATATACTTCGATATTTGTGACATATCTATTAGTAAAAATGCAAAACCTTATTTTTTGCTAAGTCATTTAGCGAAACGAAAATTAGCGCTAATAAATTTGTACATATGATGTCGGGGTTGCGGTGATATTTCTCATCGCAGTGGGCATATTTCATACTATAATGGGAATCTGACAGGCGCTCTAATGTATCCGTATCATGCTCACTGCATGTTCTACTTTAACTTGCCTTATCATGATTTGTTTTTAATTTTGTATATTTTTAATAATATCTGTGTGCAATATTAACGTATAATATGCTTGAAACTTCAGCAACCAAACGAATTTTCCATGTGACGTTTCGATGACTAGTGCGATATGTACACTGTCACCTTCATCAGACAAATGACCACTGAAGCGTATGCACACAAAAATCGAGACGAGGGGGCTCAAAGACTCTCGCACATCTATGACAAAGTATTAAACAAAGCGTAGCTGAATCGAGACATTTTGGTATTTATATAACAACTAATGTACATACGCTTTATAGCGTAGCCGAAATCGACATCGATTTTGTGGACAACTCGCACACATTTTACACCTATGTGTGCATACGCTTCACTGGTCATTTGTCTGATGAAGGTGACAGTGTACATATCGTACTAGTCATCGAAACGTCACATAGAAATGTTATTGGTTGTGTAAAAAAGAACTTTCATAATCAATACTTACCAACTTGAAGAAACGTTTAGAAATATTAGAGGTGTTGGGTTGTAATCAAGAGAAAGTAAGCGATGAGGTAGAAGATCCAAAATTGGAGACAGGACTGAAGGGTTTATTTGGAGCCGACTCCAGCACGTCTGTATCGGTGTCCCAGAGCGAGCTGCGGGTGTGCATTCAGTGTCATGAAATAAGTGGAGGGGTCCAGGTAAGGGTTAGGTGAACCAGCGTTGTGTTTTAATCATTTAATCTTTCGAGTGTTAGGTGTGTCGTGTTCAATGTAAAGTATTTCTTATATTCTAAGGTATTTTTCAGTGAGTGAGATAGGTTATAGGTTATAAATTTTGATTGTGTTTGCAGTTATATATTAGTTCCAGTTTGGCGACCTATTGCTGTTTGCTTAAAAACGCGTTTCATTTTCGGATCGGTTATCAAACATAGCGTACTCCTATAATTGTTTCAATCAGAAGCCGGGGTGGCTTCTGATTGAAACAATTATAGGAGTACGCTAAGGTGATGCCAACGGTCCCTCTCTTTTTCTTATTTTTTGCTCAAACTTTGTTTGTGAGAGTATATGGCAATGTAAAGTCTTACAAATGCACATTTTGCGACTATATGGGCAGCTTTGGAGACTAACGTAATAGCCTCCTGTTACAATTAAAACTTGTTTTAGTTGCTGTTCAATCTGCTGATAGCCCGCTGGCCTCGTACCGTTTCTTATGATGGTCTAAGTGTTAACAAAGAATGATAGATAATTTTTGAATGGACGTTTTGTTATGTATGGAAGCCGGGACGGGCCACAGAGAAAAACAAGTGTCATGTCGCAATAACGACTTACTATCTCGTAATAAAGAAATAGCTATGTGTAGCAATAACGACTAACTATCTTTTATGGCATAGCTACATTTCACATGTATATATAACTATAAACTATGTCGTTTTTACGAGATATTAAGTCGTTATTACGACATAACATTTTTTTCTCGGTGGCCTGTACCGACTTCTGTAGTTATGTGTTATTTTTACACGGAGATTGTACAAGTGTTCATTTTTTCCCCCAGTCATGTTGATATTATGTTTTATTTTTTAATTTAGTTTGTCTATTTCCTCAGTGATGAATTTGAAAGTGTTGTGTTTATAATGAAGTGCATCTTCATGTAAAGTGTATGTGTGCTACTGGGACAGCAGTGTTTACTTTGTATTTACTAGAAATAACAAAGAATTAATGAAAAAGATTATAAACCGTATATTTTCTCAGCGAGCCCAAATGGTGCATTTGGCATAGAATGAAAGATTACAGTAGCCATGTGCTTGTCGGTATCAACGTTAAATAAGATAAAAATCTCAAAATTTAGCCAATACTTTGTTTGTGTTATTTGCATGAGGTTACAGAGAGAAAGACCATCTGATGCAAAATATTAAAACTTTTACTCAGACGAACAATACAATTACAAAACATATTCAGGCCACTTTCTAAAATAAATATCGAACACATATGTTCTAGATATAACTGGATATTAAGGTTTACTATATGGCTTGTTAAGGTACAATAAACCAGTATTTGGAAATTCTTCCCCTCCCCCTTTCCACCTCGCCTCGTTAATTTAGATATTACTATATTTACAAGACAGAGCTGGACATTTTGAATGTTTGCCTTCGCATTTGCAAGTTAGTGCATGACCCAGAGCTTTCTTTTGCACAACCTTTTTGGGGATTACCACCATGGAAATAGACTGTCCATAGAGATTAATGGTGAGTGGGCTACACGAACTTTGTGTAAACGTCACCATCACTATTCACCTCAGTTTCGCCCGGATTTATTAAGCTTCTACCGTAAAATTGTCACCCACCTATGATGATTGCCTACTCGTAATAGTTTGTGCATACCGTTACAGTACTTTCTACTGTTCGAATGATACCAGTAGACGTCTGTAATGATTGAGTAGGTCCTACTGAGGCAACAGTTCCTATTTCATAATATTTGTCCCGGGTAAATCTTTTCATCTAGTTGACACACACAAAACACTTGCCATAGTTAGAAAATACTGTAAATTAATGAGAAACCGACACTACCCTAAGTATGTAAGGACAAGTTGTATATGAGAATATGTGCTGTGTAATGCTGATCCTTCATACCCAATACCTTATAATTTCTACACACACGGGGTATGAGACAAGGATACCCTATGGTGCCAAATGATTCTCGTCAGCACGTTGCGAGTTAATGAAATGGCTGAATAAATAATAAAATAACAAAAAATACCATATACCCCACCCCATCCCTAAATAAAAAGGGGAAAATCGTTCCTTATAATTCAGTTTAAAAAAGACAGACAGCAATTTAAAATGCTTATATTTGTATTGTCTATAAATAAAATTTGATACAAAAGATTAATACGCCATAAGAGTACACACATTTTACTATGTTTATTAACTAATAACAATTTTGACGATAGGTGATAATGCTATGAAATTACTGACTTTTTTTAAGGTAAACATGATTAGCTCGTTAATATTGATATTCTCCGAGGTCGATGGCCCAGGGGAATATCAGTTTTCGAGGGTTCAACATTAAAATATTATCAATTGTGTGCTTAAATGAAACATTACACGCAAATCCTGTTTTCATTCTTTACAATTCAATATCACGCAAACGTCTGTCAATAGCACGGCAGTGTTCGTCTATGTGTTTTCGTCTGCCATTGTTTACTGCCCGACTATCGACAATTCTGCTTTCTGATTGGTCAAAATATCATCCTCAATGGAAATTCTCTGTTGCTTTTTAAAACGAGCTAACCGGATCATTTACAGTTGCAGAAAAACATCGCATTTTTGTTTCATCAGTGTCCGACAGGTTGATAGCTAAATGTATCGATCTCAACGGAAATCAATAATTGTACATTATGGAATGATATTAAATTATGAAGAATGGGAATGCCAAAAAGAAAAAGAAATGACCAATGGGAATTAATTTGACATAGCCTCTAAATTATATCAAGAAAGACAAGTAACCAGCGATATTCATCGTTAAATCTTTCTTACAAAAATATTTTGTGAAGCTAGTTCCGTAGTAGGTGGTAACGGATTTTCAGAGCAAAAAAATAAATAAATATTAATGTATACCTTAACCGAACAAGTATGCATGTATACGGCGTGTTGCAATCATATTTTGAATTCTATCTCCTCAGATCCGAATTTACTTGATTAATAAATCATTTTACATTCTATTTCATTCATCATGCTGTCATCGATGATTGATTACGTCATTTGCACGTTCTCATTCCATGCTAAGGTTCGTGCATTATTGATTTCCTGATATTGTTTTGATTAATGATAACAAGAAAAGCTAAGACTCTTATACATAGCTATAACGACAGACATGTCATCAGTTCTCCCGAGGTAGCTTCGATGTCTGTATCGTGTTATACATCAAATCCTAATCAGAATTACCCATTAATTATCGAAGTTTTAACTTTTAATCATAAATCTTATCTTAAATTTGCATTTGAAACAAGCTTCCTCGGAACACATATGTTTTGATCACGTGACTTCCGGTGGGGAGATTTCGCTGCGGTATACCAAAAGTAACGAGCCAGATGGCTTTGCTGGAATAGTAGACAAAGATAAATTAATTATTTAAAATATAAATTGCCAACTGTTTAGCTACTCTTAAATGAACGAATATTTGAACCAATTACTTGTCTCATTTAGTTGACGGGAGACACCATGTCAGGTGCTGCCGGAATCGCGTAACCTTCTGCAACACATGGGTTCGTCGCCATGTTTTGTAGATGTTTAGGATCGCTTTCGTTTCATTTTGCTACCTTTTCAGTGCGTGATAATGTTCTTTTCTGTTGTCGAAAAGATAGGATCTCGTTCTTGTACATTAAATGATGTGTTGTTCATTAGAATTAAAAGAAAAGAAAGTTGAGTATGAGTGAAAAGTGAACTTATGTTTTGTTGGTTTATGTAGCCAGTTTGCGTGAGATTCATTGATTTATTGATTTTTGTTGCTATTTATATATTAAGGCTATGATACTCTGATATCAAGTACAATTTTGCCTTAAAGACTTTACATGATTTGAATACCATCAGTTTACAGAGAGTCATTTTCGCAAGGTCGTTTAAACCGGAAGTGAGCGGGCGCGTAAATAGCAACAGGCTCGTCATTTCTGTTAAGAAGTTGTTGTTTTTTGTCGTTGTTTTTAGCCGCTTTGCTTAAGAGAGGATTTAACGTGAGCCCGCTGCAAAATCTGGACTTTTCTTAATTAAGCTGAGAAGACAAGAACGAGACAAAAAAGACTGCCACCATTGCAAAACCTTGGTCGGTATTAGCTGATGCCCTTTCCCCGATGACTCAATTTACATCCGTCGTCACACTCTACCTGTCCATTCGTTCTTCATACGAGCTGTGACCACAGCAAATCTCACAAACAAACATATCGGGGTCTTTATCACGAAATCGTTCTGAATTCAAACTCAGATTTTGTGCCCAAGTCAAATTTCTTATTGAAAAGATAAATGAATATAAATTGGATTTTTTTCATTTTTGTTAAGATGAATTTTGGGGCAACTTAAAAGATCCCTGTCTACACAATAACCTCCCGTTAATTTGTTTTGCATATAACTGTAGAACCGTTGGGCCAGGTAGCTCAGTCAGTTGGAGCGATAGTATAACAATCTGAAAACATGGGTTCGAATCCCGGTCCAGGCCAACTGAACATTTCACTCAGAACACTGTTGTTGATTATATTTTGTTTATTTCATCTTTATTATTTCTTCTTAAAAGTTCCGTAAGGTATAGTTTTCTTTTCATAAATGATTTATCAAACTATCCTCATTCCGGAAAACCCCCCAGTTTTAAGCTGTGGAACGGGGATCCTTAAAGACGATTTTTGTTTTGCAGTATTACACTTTGATCATTGTTTGACCGTACAACTTGATTTAAATGGGCTATAAGGAAGTTCATTCGAGCGCAGGATCCATACTTGAGCATTATGACGGTTTCACGAATACAGGCCTTAATCGAAGAATCTGACTTCATTACAAATATTATCAGTGCATATGACCTTACCAGTCAGCAGCGTTAAAAGTACAAAATTGAAATAAGAGAAATTCCGATTTAGGTGTCGTACGAGTAAAAATAGGAGCGTACTCTGCAGTAATTCAATTCCAAACACAGAGGTGATTCACACGTAGACAGTTAACTCCTACATTCTATGTAAAGGAGGACAGGAAGCCAGACTCGTTTGATCAAAGACTTGTATGATATTGTGTTTTAATAACGCGGCGGGAATGTTTTCATTCCTGAATAGATTTGTCGGGATTGTTTCAGGAAATATGGCTACCGGGTAAGGCTGTATGTATTTAGAGATTTCAATTAAGTTCCCTTCAAACACATTGGCGAATGTCTCAAGGAACATCAGTTCCATTTCCTCTGCAATCTACAACGGGGGAAATGGGGCCGCCACCGGACCAGAAATAGCCGCAGGCATACATCATACTCTGTCGGTAAAGATTACATATGACAATTGACAATATACGTATTGATATAAATTGCTTTTGTTCTTTGGAGGTTCGTTGCATATTTCATTGCGAAATGTCAGAAGGTGATATAGCAGTATATTTACATTTCCACTGCGAGTTCTTCTATAAGCGTTGCCAGAAGAAATAGCGTTCGTAGAGTTATGAACGCATTTTGATCAGAGTCATATAGAACCTTCTCCTTCGGCATCAAATAGAGAAAAATGAGAAATGAGACAGCCGTTAGAAGCAAACATTTTGGTGACGTTAGGTTGTTCCAGAAATCTCGTTTGCATTGACGACACTGAAAATATCAGGGAATATCTGTATTTCGGTCAGAAATAACTACAAATTCCGAATGTAAATATAGGAATTGAACGGCATTGTTTCGGTATTAACGTAAATCGGTTACATAAGTATTGAACATGTAGACCTAGCGGGCTTCATGGAATATGTTTGTACCCGATTTGCGGTTATACAAGCATGAACTTAAATGATATTAACCGTTGTGATATAAACGTTTTTAAAATTAACCGTTGTTACATAAATCGTTTTGAGATTAATCGAAATATAAAGCTTTGTAATATTATTAATTAATCGTGATATTAACTGTTATGATATTAACCATTGTGATATTGACATTTGTAAAAATAACTGTTGTGATATTAACAGCTACGATATTAACCGTTTTGATAACAACCATTTTATGATTTAAATGTTTTTGAAATTTTATAATTCATTGAAGTTTTTATCAACAATCTGATACATGACATTGTTTTACTGAAAACATGAGAAACGGAAATCGGTGATGCACAAACAAGTCCGTAATGTGTCGAAAACTTTCATTTCTGATCAACGTTTCCAACCTTCCCCAAAAGCACCGGAAGACATAGCTAAAAAGCCTCCACATAAAAACTCATTATAAGCGTCGTCCTCCTTCTCGTATAACTAACTGTACGTGAGATGTTTTTTCCTAATGCGTACGCACTAAAGGAAAATCGATTAAAACGATATGAATAGGCCAAATCACTTGAACAATTATAAAATGCATTTCCGCCGGAAATGGACCATATCTCTTTCAAAACGAAAATCGATTTTCTCGCCCCTCCTCCTTCTTGAGAAGCTTTGCCATAAACAGATGTGTCGCGTTGTATTAAAACACACATTTCTGCGACTAAGACAATGTGTTTTTTACAGTCATTCCTGTTATTTGATCAAACGTAATATGCAGTTCCGGTTTGGGGAATTAACAAATATCCGCTATTTTACACGTTTTCAGATGAAATTGTCACCGAATCAATTTTCTCCTGGATTGAATAATAATTGATTCGATTATTCCAGAAGAATAATTTGACGGAGTAAGAAAATACTCGAATCCATTCGGCCAATAGACAGATAACGAACAAGACAGTAAGCTGTATTTACCTAGTCTCCACGGAGCAATAAACATAGGAAGAACATTCAATTACATTCGTTTCTATTTGATTAGAGAAAATCGTTCCCAGCAGATGCTTCATTTGTGTATCTATATAAGAATTTATTGGATAAGAAAAGGTTGATTAAGTCCTAGGTGTAAGTCGGGGTTTCCCTCGCGAGCTCGGAGACATTGTTAATCGCTATGGCCATTCGTTGGTGCGCATGTAGTGCGAGATACACGGCTAGGAAAAGAAGCCTACAATTGACTTTCTTATAGAAAAACGGAAATTGGATCAATATTATTGAAAAGGAAATCTTTTTTTTGCGTGTCCTCGCTCCTTGAGATTTTAATGAAGACCCTTGCTATGGGAATGCTGTACACGAGCCACGACTAATTACTCGTTGCTATTATTATAATCGCAAATATCACCAGATTGGGTACATATATAATCTATAAATAGTTTGTTCGACTCAAGTTTATAATCCCGTCGCCATG
Source organism: Mizuhopecten yessoensis (assembly GCF_002113885.1). Taxonomy (NCBI): domain Eukaryota; kingdom Metazoa; phylum Mollusca; class Bivalvia; order Pectinida; family Pectinidae; genus Mizuhopecten; species Mizuhopecten yessoensis. Next base: position 144,995 of record NW_018480051.1, on the reverse strand, counting down.
TACACTGTACATGACAACCGATCAAATCAGAATCGTTTTTTCTGAAATACCTGAATCCGTTCGTCTGTAAATGCGTATCTTCTTAATCCTTGTCTACGTAGTTAATAAAATGGTATTCAAAAATAAATAAATATAAAACAAACAAACAAAAAACAAAAGATGTGTTATTTGTTGTTATCTTTACAAATGTGACATTAAACGTACATTTAACTACACCAAATATCGCATTTTTGTAATTTCATAATCAGATTCGGTCAAATAGAATTTGCTGTATCCATAACATAAACATTCTCGGAAGGCAGTTTAAAATTAAGCTCTTCAAAATTACGCATGTAGCATATAGCTGGGAGAATGTATAGATTGACGCATGTTTAATTTGAAAGAAAATGTAATGCAGAACATGCCCTTGCGTCATTAGTATTCCTGAAACCGTATCCCCTATTGACACACCATCCTGCATCTTCCCTCGTCTTCAAGACCCCGACCAGCATAATGATTGTTTATTTCCTTCAGTGCTTTCTCTGTGACTGTCGATGAAATTGACAATTGAATCTCGACATGAGCTGTGAGTCTTCTGAATATGTAAATTTCATTCAGTGCGCGTACTTCCGGGTTGCCCAGCTCTCCTTGCATTCGCTCAACTATTCTTCCGATATAATATTGTCTGTACAATTTCTTTTAAATCGCCATTGGGTACCACTGGGTCGCGGGTTCGAGGCCTACGTGGAGCAGTCACCAGGTACTTGCCGCAGGTCGGTGGTTTTTCTCCGGGAACTCCGGCATTCCTCCACCACCAAAACCTGGCACGTCCTTAAATGACCATAGCTGTTAATAGGACGTAAAACACAAACAAACAAACAGGGTACGACATACAGATTATAAATAATACGTGAGTTCATGCCCAGTGTATTGGAATAAGGCAGGGATGGACGGTTGGTGCCAGTGTGTAAGGCCATGGAGAGAACCAGGAAATGTGTGGGAGGATCGGGTGACACAGAATGAGAGGGATGAGTCGAAAAGACAAAATAGGTGAAGTATACAAGTGCCTAACGGGGAGGGGGAGTTACAATAGTAAGGGGACCATTCAGGAATTATAATGACACACACGAACAAATCGGAGTGTATGCTTACAGGGGGTCGTGTAGCGCTGGAGGAGGGGGAGGGTATGGGGGAGTTCCCACCATAGCTGGGGAAAACAATTCTACGACGTCCTAGAAACAAACCTTCGAGAATTTTCAATGTGAATTGACATAACAACAGTATTTTATCAGAGTAAAATTTTAAAAGTTTTTTTTTTTTTTTTTTTTTTTTATGATTGATAGAGACGGTCTTATCATTAAAAAAAGAAATTTATCAAAATATATGATTGAAAAAAGTATCTTGAATTTTTAGTGTATGCTTGAGCATACAAGCATACATGTATGCTACGCCACTGACGAATGGATGCACTGATAACACTCTGGAAAGTAACCAATATTAAACATTTATAATAAAAACTTACTGAGCGAAATAAACCCTGGCAAAAATATAAAAGCAGGTTTCATGTTAAATGTGGCATACACCCTTAAACTAAGATTAAATACTAAGGACAAAAACAATTGACGGTCTAAAGCATCGCAAACACACATTGTCCGGCGGCACACACTAAACCAGACACTAATTTCCGGAATATTTCCGGAATTATACAATCCAGCTGGGTTCGTCAATTTACGGGCTTTATTCTCGAGTCTACATCAGACGTTCTGTCTTATGGGAAACGTGACAATGATGTCATTATATACGTGTAGCATCAGTTCATTTACATAATGATTGCTTGTGTTTTTTTTCTGTCGCAACGTCGCCTTATAAATTTGCTTTGACGTACCCGGATGTATGTATGTATTTGACATGAAATAATGGAGGGATGAAAATGCGCACTTCATTTGGCTTTATTAGGGTGTTTCATTAAGATTACGAAGAAGAGTTACATATTAAATGTCACTGTTCGAGCTTATACCCTAATCAGTACGGTTATCAAAATATTTTCAGGATCCCTACCCCCACCCCTGCATTATGGAGTTTTGTATGCATAATCCTCTCCCCTAATTTAGTTTTGGATATAACTGGGTAATGACACCTCCGTTAACTAGTTAGCGAAGTCGGTTTGAGCGACAATATAACAAGTTTAGATCCAGTGTTCGAATTGTATCTTACCTTGTACATTAAAGACAAAATAAAAAATAAATATGTATAATCCATTAAATAGCGTGGAAGACGGAAGATTTTCTACTTGAATGTTAGCTTACTGCGGTGCAAAATGATTGTAAAAAAAAAGAACTTAAAGTTTGAATTTTATGGCACCATAGTATTATTTTCAGCAGTGATCCTGGAACCTGCCGGGATATTTACCATTAATTAAACTTCTACAGAGAAATTAGTTCAGCTAAACAGTGACGTCATTGATATATTTCTATTTCAAGAAAATGTTCCACTCAATAAATCTACTGGCACGATCACAAGAAAAATGAAATTATCAAAAGCTGATGGTATACTCAAAATAATTAAGTTTCACGTATATTTGTATAGAAACCGTATTAATAAAAAAAGATCTTAGAAACGCACCTTTTCAGCTAAATGTGTTTTGCAGTTGCAAGATTTTCCTCTTCTCTAACTCGGAATACTGACACCGTATATTACAATAAAATGTCAGTTATAAAAACAATAAACAGTATAAAACGATAATGATATCATTAGTTAGGCTAAACGAATCGTATGAATGATTACATTCGGCGAGCCTTATCGGGGCTGACTCACGGACTCCTTAATCGAAATTGCTATTACAGGGGCACGGGGCTGTGGCCCGATTGGGGTTTATCGGATTTGTAAGATGAAATGTTTCTTTCTCGTCCATCTTAACTGGACACGGATTTTAGCCACGAGTGTGTCACATTCCGTGATTATCTGTATGAATCCCAAGGGATCAGACATCCGTTTCAAACTATCATGTCTTTTGGACAAATTTTCCCATGAGTCATTGAAAATATAGGCCGTTTCATAGTTTGCTGTGTGTTTGCACTATTGGGGAGGGCAGTTCTGTATGTTTTAGTCATAACAGAAAATAAGTTCAGTAGTTTTCATTAAAATGTAAAAAGTTCTCCTTTTTTACCCCCCCCCCCACTAGAAATGAGAAGGTATTGAATGAAAAAAACGTGACTCGAAGGAAACGTATCACCGGAAATGGACAATTTCCTCTGACATGACGGATGTCGCATGTATTACAGAAAATACAGATACATGTATCTTCCGGAACACAATATGCAGTTCGGAGTATTTCTGGGGTTAATGATCACTCGTTATCTTTTGTTTCGTTCATCGTCAGGGCCCGTATTCATGAAACCATTCTTATACTCAAGGTCAGATTCTGTGCTCAAGGGTAATTTCCTGGTCCGGTAATAGATTGTTTTAAAAAAAAATCACATGTTATAAAAGGAATAGTAAGAATTTTGGAAAGCCTTAAAGTTGTATATCGTTTTCAATGTTAACCGTTGACTTGACTTGGAAATGGTTTGAGCACAGAATTCAAGCTTGAGCAAGAATATGGACCCTAGGCCAATATTCATGAAAACGTTCTCTTGCTCAAACATGAATTCTGTGCTCCAGTAAACATTTTTGTAACTCGCTTAAGTCGTGTAGCAGGGTCAGAAGGGCAAGTGTAAACATTGAAAACAGTATTGGACTTGACGTCGCTGCTAAACTTTTCCATTACATTGAGAAAATGTGATTTTTCATACCACGGGAACTCAAAATTGGGCTTGATCGCAAAATTTGGAATAAGACACGATTAAGATTGAATTAATGTAAAATATTGCATGCGAAAATTCGTTTTCGCTGTATGAAGTAACACACACTGTTGTATTTTGAAATGGACTATACTGTAAACAGCCGAGTGTCAATCAAGTGCGATTTAATAGCAATTGACATCAGGTGTCAATTTCATTGGCTAATTATTGGAAGAATTTATTCTAATTTTCCGCTAGCATTAAATGTCCCATTGGGGACGATCGGATGATATTTTCCGCAGACGAATTTTGATTGGATCCAACGAATGGCCATGGGAATAGCGACTTTAGTGGTGCCCACAAATTGTTTAATCTATACCGACTTACAGAATTCATTCATTGTAAGAGAGAGAGTGCTTATGATTCATTCTGAAGCTGTCTGACGAGGAAACGGAGACTAATGACAAATCGATTATGTTGATGGTCCTTCCCTACGGCATTGGTCACCGTTCGCCGAAAAATTTGTCACCAAGTGTGAGAAAATCCAACCACTAAGGAAATCTTCGAATGCCTGTGATTTTATACTGTTAAACGACATGGGTTTATTGAAACATTGGAAACAATTACGCATCCATGCCTACTTCCCCTTAAATTTTGTTCTATATCTGGGGTTGTTTTTTTTTGGCTATAAGTGAAGAAAAAATATCTTTAACTATGATGTAATACCTTTGAAATTCCAATCCGTCATTAAATATTTATAATATATAAAAAATAATATTTGTGGATTGTTTTATATAGACTGTTTAAATAAAGACCTTTTCATACATTCGGTTCATACATTCGGTTCATACATTGGATGATCTCATCCGTTTAAACTGTATTTATTTCAGGTAATTTACAATACATGTTAAATACAATACATAATCAGCAACTATTCGGAAACAAGTACAAAGATGATATAATTGATTGAGCACATTTAATTTCTTAGCGAAATTGGACGATTTCCGTCAATATTAATAGGAAGTCGTATTGACATAGTAAATATGTATTTATAATCGATCTATGCCAAACGTTTAATCAAAATTAAATGTCAAATCTGAAATCAAAATTTCTCCAACTTCGTTCTAATTTGTTTTCTGAGGATTTGTGACTAAGTACGATAAAGGGGAAATAACCCGTCTACTCTTGTCTTACGAAATTTAGATCACAGGGACATAATTTCTAAACGACACGAATTTCAGAACTTATCTTTTTATAAACAAAGTATTTGCTGACTTTCTATGATTTCCAATAGGTCACTGTTTAGTACGTTACGTCGATGACCCCGGTGATAATGAAAGCAATGCTACTAGGAGATATTTACTGGGTTTCACCAATATCAACCGCGGCTAATCACTATTAATGTGAACGCGAATTTTGGCTCAATCGGTTAGGGCAGTGGTATTTACTATATTATTACTAGTGCATTCAGTATATTACCTAAAATAAATACGCCAAGTGATAAGTCTATAGTTTACATACATGTACTATCTGAGATAATGTTTTACTGGTGGAAAATATTATTATATGCATTGTGGGGAACCTCGGGTGTCCCAAACCCCGGGGCCCTATGGCTGGACACATAAACGCTTGATATATATTCTCAAGAAAAAAAAGCGCAGAAATAGTTCAATCTGAAGATCAGGGTTCGAATCCCAGTATAGTCACGTTGACTTTTTTTATATACTCAGAACTTCATCTTTATTACTTCTCATAAAAGTCCCAACAAGGTAGGGTTGTTCTTTTATCATGCCGGAAAAAACCCAATTTCCAACACTTAGTTACAGTTTTTGGCAGCGGTACGGGAATTCTTAAGTTCTCAGAAAGACATTTTGTTCTGCTCTGAGATGTACTATTGAAATACCCACAGAAGGCAGGTAGCTGGTACACTGTCAGTAGATGATGGGTTAAGAATATAATATTAAATATAAACTTTATTTATTTTACAACATTTATGGAACAAGTTATAACAACTTAAATTAATCACTCTTGTTGGCCTGGATGTTAGCGCGCAGGGGGTCTTAATGTGGGAGGAAACCGCAGTACCCGGAGAAAACCCACGTGATTGGGCAGGTGACCTCATTCCTTGTCACGTCCGATCGGGGAATCGAACCCCGGTCGCCTTGGTGCACTGCTCCACCCGATCACCCTATTATGAATATAATGAAGTTGACTATGGTAAACACTATATAGTTGACCGAGCATTCTCGTTACACCGATAGAAGCTGTAAAGATGCTATGGAGACAGATTGCATGACTTTTTTGAAAAAAATAATAGAGATGTTATAAACAAAATATCATCAACATCAACATTCTGTGTACAATAAACAAGTTAACGTTGCTAGAATCGAATCCTGGACATCAGGTTGTTATACTATCGCTCTGTTTTGTAAGAAATATCTCTTATTATCCCATACAAAAGCCCTCAGGGGTGGGGCCCCTGAGTTTCGCACTGTGCAAAAATAAATTACGTGTTATATAGTTTCAATGATTCCTAGGTGAAAATGTGTTTTTACGAAGTTATAACATCCCTGGCTATTCCCACAACATATAGTGTTGACATGTCGGAGTTGATTTGGTATTCAAGATCCTGCACTGAATATCTTGATTTCCGTTAAAAAAGTCAACTGCCGACGTACGAATGTGCAACGATAATTTAGAGAAATAAAGTTTATAGAAATATATGAACAAGTTTTCATGTTGTCATCATAATCTCATTGGAAAACATTAGGTTCCGTTGTGTTATATGAAGGTAGATGTGTTTGATTATGCTCATTAGTGGCGATTCTCGTTATGAGGACGTGACATTATTTGGATTTGACTTAAATGTACATGACGGGTGAAGCCGATGAAACAGAAGACGCCTTCTCTTCCGGAATACCTGGTCTTAGTATCGTTGTACTTGTTCAATAGTCTCTATATATGCAAATCTTCATTTATTCAAATTTTGCTTAATGCTACAGTGATGAGTTTGAAGTATGGTTTAGTTGACAATGGATGCTTTTGATTACTCAAATGGAAATTGTTGCTATGCGTGACTGCAAGGACAAAAACAAGTGTGTTTTAAGCGTTTACGCATGAATGGAATTAATATGTTAACAAAGATAACCACAATGATGCCTTAATTGAAGGTTGTTAAAGCTTATTATTGACAAACATATTATGTTTAAAAATGTGTAGGGACCGCGGTTGCCGAGTGTTAAATGCATCTACCATCATTGGCTATTCACCATAGGGACATTGGTTCGAGACATTCGTGGAGTAGTCGCCAGGTACGACCTCAGGTCGGTGTTTTTTCTCCGGGTACTCCGGTTTTCCTTCACCATCAAATTGTGACTCGTCCTTAAATGACCATGGCTGTTCATAGGACGTAAAGCAAACACAAACCAAAAATAAAATCTCGCTTTATCCCCCAGCATGTTATAAAAACTTGTATTACATAGTACTATGAAGTTTTATTCTATTTCTATCAAATCAACTTAATACTGCGCGATTAGAGACGCGCCTTTTACCCTCCCATTCACTTGAATGTTGATATTGGACAAATAGAAGTTTCTGACGAGATTATAATGAATTCATCGTTACATTCAACGCTGACCACGTGACCTCCTCCGTCCTCCCTCATCTAATGTCTCACGATTATATTGATTTGATCAAGGCAAAGCATTGTCACCACCGTGAAATATTTGTTTAAGTCCTTTTCAAAAGAAACATTACATAAAAATCACATGTTGCACTGCATTTTATAGAGGAATTGTTCTCAACTCATTATGGTTGCTTCTGATGTGGTGAAACACTTTAGCTATAACGAGATAAAAGTGTTTTTCAAATTGGCACTTACAGGCCTCGGTAAATTCGCCTTTTAACAGGACGCAGAATTGAATTCAATCAGCCGTAGCCGAAGAAAGAAAACATTTCATGGTGAGTTGTTTTGTATACGCTGTAGGTAATCACAATATGTCAAGGTTTTATTTATACACTCTGACACACGTTAGATTGTCTATTTCAATGAATTATAAATACCTCATGTTTGAGTGGGAACAATGTCGAACTATTGAGGGGATTACGCGTTGGTTATTTTATATACAGAGAAAAAAATTGAAACATCGAAATGGCGTGGGATTTAAGAGGAAAAGGAGATCACATCTACGTAAGACATTCTTTCAGACATACTAAGTTTTTTTTTTTTGTAAACTGAGCAGAACTGTAATTGATGCTACGGTTAAGATTGGCGTGATTGATTTTTCCACGTCAAGAGCTTTCCGCCCTTCTAGTATACTTAAATATATCATTATTTGAGTGTTTTTTTTTTCTCGAGAGTTTATCTAATCCTCTGAAACCGCTTATATAACTCTCTATACATCCACATAGGTCCAGACATATCGGGAGGCCGGTTGGCGCAGTAGATATAGCCCACTTGCCTTTCACGAAGGCGGCCGGGGATCGATTCCCCGATCGGTTCGGACGTGAGAAAGTATGGGGCTACCTGGCCGAACACGTGAGTTTTCTCCGGGAACCACGGTTTCCTCACACATAAAGGCCATCCGCGCACGTACATCCCGGCCAACAACAGAGATTAATTTAAGCTGAATGAACTTGTTTCATAATTGTTGTTATATAAACATATCTGCTGTAACAAAAAGTCAAAGCGGTCCATTTACTGAGGCTAAATTATAATATTAACAATGAAGAGGGGTTTTCCATATTCACGTGTCATGGCAATTACATGGGAGGGGGGAAGGGGGGGGGGCATAATTACCTATCGCTCTCGCGACCTTTAAAGTCGACAACGCGAGAACACGTCGGCGACAGAGCGAGATCACTGTCGCTCTATGACCGTCGCGTTGTCGCGTTGTCGACCTTTGGTCTAAAGAGCAAGATCACGAGGTTTGCTATTTGGCCCTTATCGGCTACCATACCTACGTTTTTCGTATCACCTTACAAAATTCTTTCAAAACGTACGAGTTATCTCCCGTTGAACGATCAGTAGTCTACACCAAATCCAGGGAACACACGACACATGACGAGATTTCGACACAACAAAATGGCGTACTTGTTTCCCAATCATCACAATTGAACAATGTCTTTTTTTTAATTGAAATGAATAAAACATGGTTTAAACTAACATGGCGGCGGAAATATCAACTTGAAGGTAGGAATTTAGGAATGCGTTAGGTTCTTAATATGTAGCCCAGCGGAAATATCTTTAATATCTGTGTCCAGTTTTAAGCAGAATAATATGAAGTGTTGATACAAAAAGACAAAGGCAGATCAACTATGCTTATTTAGCATTTCTCGTAATCGATCTGTATTCTACCTGTGCTATATGAATGTATCATTGTTTGTCAATGTCATTTGATAGAGTTTGGCAAAATGTTTCGGTAAGGCTCGTAGGAATCTTATCAGAAAACAACCTTTTGTGTCATCCCCCCCCCCAAATTTGGACACCC